>NC_091293.1:33619455-33679455 GCF_038502225.1 Cherax quadricarinatus | reverse complement strand
CCATATACACAATATCATATTCATTACCATGATCTACCTCCTCAAACACCTTAGTGAAAAAAGTTAGTAAATTCGTAAGACAGGAACGCCCCTTTGTAAAACCGTATTGAGATTCATTAATCAATCTGTGCCTGCCAAGATGGCTACGAATTGCTTCGGCAATTATTGATTCCATAAATTTTCCCACTATGGAGGTAAAGCTTATTAGTCTATAGTTCGAACCCAAGGACCTGTCACCTGCCTTGTAAATAGGCATTACATTTGCCATTTTCCACTTATCAGGCACTATGCCGGTTTGTAGTGATATGTTAAAAAGATTAGCCAAAGGTATGCTAAGTTCCTCTTTACATTCCTTTAACACCCTTGCAAACAGTTCATCAGGACCTGGGGATTTGTTAGGTTTTAGTTTCTCTATTTGTCTGAGGACCGTGTCACTAGTTACCGCAATCGTACATAGTTTATTATCATCCTGTTCTACGTAATCTATTATATCAGGAATATCGCTAGTATTTTCCTGGGTGAAAACTGAGAGGAAGTAGGTATTTAGAATTTCACACATATCCTTATCACTGTCAGTGATCTAACCAGAGTTACTCTTAAGTGGGCCAGTCTTGTCCCTAATCTTACTTCTGTATACCTGAAAGAACCCTTTTGGGTTAGTCTTTGAATCCCTTGCGACCTTAGCCTCATAATCTCTTTTTGCTTTTCTTATTCCTTTTTTTATTTCTCTCTTTAATTGAATATATTGATTTCTTAACTGCCCATCCCCTCTTTTGATACGCCTATATATGCCTCTCTTTTCACCAATGAGATGTTTTAATCTATGCTCTTCCTTCTTCCTACTCTAACAGACAGCTGTCTGCTCGTCCTGTTCTACTGTAAATTACCAATTGCTATTCGTTATTAAGTACTTGATATCCAATGTGTGTGTGTGGTGCCGAATAGGTAATATGTGTGATTTTGGCTTAAATAGCAACGCTCTTCTTGCCGAATAAGACAAGCGAAAATTTGTGTATGCAATAATTTCGCAAAATCATTCTGAACCTAACGAAAAAAATATATTTCATTGTCTTTGTTTATTAAATTATTGTAAACTTATCTAAAAAATATTTAGTTGGATTAGGCTAAATTAAGTTTTGCGCTTGTTATAATAAGGTTAGATAAGTTTTCTAAGGATCGTTTGGTACAAAATTATTAAATTTTACACTAACATAAATAAAAAAAATGTATCTTGAGCGTATAACAGAAAATTTTAGAAAAGATTTAACTTTAAATGAGTTCTTGCTAATTGGCCAGTTTTACTTATTCGGCACGCTATATATATATATATATATATATATATATATATATATATATATATATATATATATATATATATAAATATATATATATATATGTATGTATATATATATGTATGTATATATATATGTATGTATATATATATGTATGTATATATATATGTATGTATATATATATGTATGTATATATATATATATATATATATATATATATATATATATATATATATATATATATATATATATCGTGCTGAATATGTAAAACTGGTCAATTAGCAAGAACTCATTTAAAATTAAGTCCTTTCTGAAATTTTCTCTTATACATTTAAAGATATATTTTTTTCATTAATGTTAATGTAAAAGTTTTTATTTTGCACCAAAAGAATTTTAGAAAACTTACCTAACCTTCTGCCTATTCGGCACGACATATATATATATATATATATATATATATATATATATATATATATATATATATATATATATATATATATATATATATATATATATATATTTATATATGTTGTATTAAATGCAGCAACATTAACCTTGAAGAAGGTAATTTATGATTTGTCGTTATTCTTGCAACATCTCTGACCTGTTGAACTTTTGCTGCTAAATCTTTTTTGCAGAAGATTGTATTTCAGTGGAGCTCAGTTAATAGTTTAATGTTAAAAGAGAAAATGAGTTTGTAGTTTTAATGATTCATAGAGATGGATGACCATCACGAACTCAGAGTTTCGCATAAAATATTAAAAAATAGCAGAACTTGAGGCTTCTACTTGAAGACAACATTAATTTATGTGTTAAGTTGAACCTGGTCTGAATGTTGGAGTCTACATGACATTACGAGATATAAAGAACTTTCGGAAATGCTGCCAGTGAACTTTCCAGTAGCTGCTAACTGTGAACTTCCTTGTACCTGCTTGCTGTGAACTTCCTTGTACCTGCTTGTTGTGAACTTCCTTGTACCTGCTTGCTGTAAATTTTTTTGTACCTGCTGGCTGTGAACTTCCTTGTAACTGCTTGCTGCGAACTTCCTTGTACCTGCTGGCTGTGAACTCCTGATATAAAACTAACAGTGACAGTAGGAAACTGTTGGTTAAAAGGCTGGTGCATTCGACGTCCAGGAAAAAATGGTTATGTCTGCCATTGTCCACTCGTGATGGCGGAGGAGGTTGGGGAGGTGAGGGAGAGGCGTAGGATGGGAGGGGAAGAGTTGAGTAGGGGAGGGCAGAAAGGGGAAACGAGGAGGGAAAGGGGCAGATGGGGAAGAGGAAGTAGCAGTATATTTTGCTGTTGTTCGTGGGAGGAGAGATACAACACAGAAGTGTGAGGGAATAAAAGATAAAACAGACGGTTGTGATAGGAGTAGTGTACACAACAGAGGGTAGAGAAGCGAATATAGAACACAACTTAGGGATGTGAAGGGGACAAAGAATGAAGCACAGGTACACAACAAATGAGCGTGAAGGTACACAACGAAGGATTTTGAAAACAAACAACGAAGGGTTGTGAAAATGCAACGAACTATGTGAAAACGCATAACGAAGGGATGTGAAAGGACACAACGAAAGGTTTTGAACGCACCTAACAGTGTGTTGTGAAGGGAACAAGAGAGACAACGAAACGTTGCAAGAGAAACATCCGAGTCTTGTGAGAGATTATGGGACACAACAGTGACTTGTGAGATGAAGAGTAAGAAGAACCAAGGTTGTAAAGAGACAACATAATGTTTTGAGAAGACAAAAGAGTTATGTGCGGCTCATCAATGAATTTTGAGGAGAAATGGTCATGATGTTGAGGGAAAGTGGGAAACAGGCGAGAATGTAGAGATAAGGGGGACTTAGGAAGGAAGGATCTGGATCAGTGGGACATAGAAAGAAGGGAGGAAGGGAAGAGCGGAGAGGCTGAGAGAGATCAGTAGAATAATACATTAACGATGCAAGGACGAAAATATGATGGAAGGTCATGGTGAAGTTGAGTTACGTCTCTGCGAGAATACTTTAGTTTTTCTCTCTCTCCTTCTACAAAGTTATTATCCGTCAGTTTTCAGATTTCTCTTCAAGTATCATGCATTCTCTGCTGCAATCTGCCCCTCCCACCATCACTTTACCTCTCTCCTTCTCCCTCTCCCACCCTCCGTACCTCCCTTGCATTTTCTCCCACTCCCTCCCTTCGTCCTCCCGGCAGATTAAGCTCAGAAACAAGAGAACTTGGTCGTCAGATTAATGTTCTCTGCTCGCTGCCCTCGACACTTTGAGCCGACTTACGTTACCTCTCATAAGCATCAAAACTCACGCAATGGAACAGATAACGAGAGAGTGAGCAGATAACACCATCACTGCTATATTTATAATGTTTTCTCCAACTCATCTAATCTGAAAATATTTGAAGACATGGTAGAGAAAAAGCATTTATTAGCAGCATTTCACTCCGATAAACCCCTACACACAGCGAAACGTTTCAAATTTTTTTTTCAATATTTTAGTTTTCCTATTACTGATAAATATTGATACATATTGCTTAAGTAATTTTCTTCACCCGACAAACAACGAAACCAAATACCGATGGAAAAATATTGTAGACTCTGTAGACATGATAGGTTGGAACAGTAGTCAGTGGTGACAAGTGAATTTCTATATAGAAAAAAAAATAAAATAAAATGAATTTGGGATAAACGAATGCAAACTGTGTTATGAAAAGTGTGGCAACACAGCTAGCCGAGGTTAAGTTTGGTTAGGAAAGACTTGTCAGAAGACAGGACAAGTGTTTCCCGACGCGAGTCTCAGTCATATGACGATCTGCCTCTGGAACTTCAGGTCGTCTGACCGAGTTCTTCCGCCGGCTTATAGGTCTGAAGGCTATTAACAAATCTAGCAAAATTCCTCTCTTTATGTGAGGTAAAAATCTAAGAACGAAATTTTAGTAACAACAGTAAGAATTGTTTTTGCCAGCTCACACCTTGAGTCTCCACTTAAGCTTTTAAGTTACACAAAATAAGAGGATTCTGCTAAGACAATTTTTAAATGAGTTATGATATGAGGAATTACTGTTGTGGGTCGCTACCTTGATGGGAAACACCCGATACAGTAAACAGAGAGAATGAGCAGACTTAGTTGGTAGCGCACTCGCCTCACATACCTAGTGTCCGTGGTTCAATTCCCGGCCGGGTACAAACGCTGGGCATGCTTCCTTACACCTGTTGCCCCAGTTCACCTAGCAGTAAATAGTTACCAGGGTGCCATTCGATTGTTATGGGTGGCATCCTGGGGTGTGACATTATATCTCAAAAAAGGCTAGGCTTTGATATGAGCTGAGGCAGAATAACAGCTCTTTGCCTAAAAAATTGCCAAAAAACCTGTTTAAAAAAGTGAATGTGGTTCTTAAGATAACCAAGAAACAAATACTCAGAAGAATGACTCAAAAAACTCATTTGGAAAACAGCAATATAAGGATATTCAGACCATCCTGGGTCTGACAGTAGTGGGTTCATCCTGGGTCTGACAGTAGCAGGTCCATCCTGGGTCTGACAGTAGTGGGTCCATCCTATGTCTGACAGTAGTGGGTTTATCCTGGGTCTGACAGTAGTGGGTCCATCCTGGGTCTGACAGTAGTGGATCCATCCTGGGTCTGACAGTAGTGGGTCCATCCTGGGTCTGACAATAGTGAGTCCATCCTGGGTCCGAGAGTAGTGGGTCCATCCTGGGTCTACCAGTAGTGGGTCCATCCTGGGTCTGACAGTAATGGGTCCATCCTGAGTCTGACAGTAGTGGGTCCATCCTGGGTCTGACAGTAGTGGGTCAATCTTGGATCTGACAGTAGTGGGTCCATCCTGGGTCTGACAGTAGTGTGTCCATCCTGGGTTTGACAGTAGTGGGTCCATCCTGGGTCTACCAGTAGTGGGTCCATCCTGGGTCTGACAGTAGTGGGTCCATCCTGAGTCTGACAGTAGTGGGTCCATCCTGGGTCTGACAGTAGTGGGTCAATCTTGGATCTGACAGTAGTGGGTCCATCCTGGGTCTGACAGTAGTGTGTCCATCCTGGGTCTGATAGTAGTGGGTCTATCCTGGGTCTGACAGTAGTGGGCCCACCCTGGGTCTGACAGTAGTGGGTCCATCCTGGGTCTGACAGTAGTGGGTCCATCCTGGGTCTGACAGTAGTGGGTCCATCCTGGGTCTGACAGTAGTGGGTCCATACTGGGTCTGACAGTAGTGGGTCCATCCTGGGTCTGACAGTAGTGGGTCCATCCTGGGTCCGACAGTAGTAGGTCCATCCTGGGTCCGACAGTAGAGGGTCCATCCTGGGTCTGACAGTAGTGGGTCCATCCTGGGTCTGACAGTAGTGGGTCCATCCTGGGTCTGACAGTAGTGGGTCCATCTTGGGTCTGACAGTAGTGGGTCCATCCTGGGTCTGACAGTAGTGGGTCCATCCTGGGTCTGACAGTAGTGGGTCAATAATGGGTCTGACAGTAGTGGGTAGATCCTGAATCTGACAGTAGTGGGTCCATCCTGGGTCTGGAAGTAGTGCGTCCATCCGGGGTCTGACAGAAGTGCGTCCATCCTGAGTCTCACAGTAGTGGGTCCAACCTGGGTCTGACAGTATTGGGTCCATCCTGGGCCTTACAGTAGTGGGTCCATCCTGGGTCTGACAGTAGTGGGTCCGTCATGGGTCTGACAGTAGCCGGTCCATCCTGGGTCTGAAAGTAGTGGGTCCATCCTGGGAGTGACAGTAGTCGTTCCATCCTGGGTCTGACAGTAGTGGATCAATAATGGGTCTGACAGTAGTGGGTTCATCACGAGTTTGAAAATAGTGGGTCAATCGCGGGTCTGACAGTAGTTGGTTCATCCTGGGTCTGACAGTAGTGGGTCCATCCTTGGTCTGAGAGAAGTGCGTCCATCCTCGGTCTGAAAGTAGTGCGTCCATCCTGGGTTTGACAGTAGTGTGTCCATCCTGGGTCTGACAGTAGTGGGTCAATCCTTGGTCTGACAGTAGTGGGTCAATTCTGGGTCTGACAGTAGTGCGTCCATCCTGGGTCTGACAGTAATGGGTCCATCCTGTGTCTGAGAGTAGTGGGTCCATCCTGGATCTGACAGTAGTGGGTCCATCTTGGGTCTGACAGTAGTTGGTCCATCCTTTGTCTGACAGTAGTGTGTCCATACTGGGTCTATCAGTAGTGGGTCCATCCAGGGTCTGACAGTAGTGGGGTAATCCTTTGTCTGACAGTAGTGGGTCCATTCTGGGTCTGACAGCAGTGGGTGCTTCCTGCGTCTGACAGTAGTGGGTACATCCTAGGTCTGACAGGAATGGATCCATCATTGGTCTGACAGTAGTGGGTCTATCCTGGGTCTGACGGTAGTGGATCCATCCGGGGTCTGACAGTAGTGGGTCTATCCTGGGTCTGACGGAAGTGGGTCCATCCTGTGTCTGACAGCAGTGGGTACATGCTGGGTCTGACAGTAGTGGGTCCATCATTGGTCTGAGGGTAGTGGGTCCATCCTGGGTCTAAAAGTAGTGGTTCCATGCTGGGTCTGACAGTAGTGGATCCATCCTGGGTCTGACATTAATGGGTCCATCCTGGGACTCACTGTGGTGGGTCAATCATGGGTCTGACAGTAGTGGGTCTATCCTGGGTCTGACGGTAGTGGGTCCATCCTAGGTCTGACAGTGGGTCTCTCCTGTGTCTGACAGTAGTGAGTCCATCCTGGGTCTAACAGTAGTGGGTCCCTGATGGGTCTGACAGCAGTGGGTTAATCTTGGGTCTGACAGTAGTTCGTCCATCCTTGGTCTGACAGTAGTGGGTCCATCCTGGGACTGACAGTAGTGGGTCCATTCTTGGTCTGACAGAAGTGGGTCCATTCTGGGTCTGACAGGAGTGGGTTCATCCTGGGTCTGCCAGTAGTGGTTCCATCCTGAGTCTGACAGTAGTGGGTCCATCCTGAGTCTGACAGTTGTGGGTCCATCCTGGGTTTGACAGTAGTGCGTCCATCCTGGGTCTGACAGTAGTGGGTCCATCCTGGGTCTGACAGTAGTGGGTCCATCCTGGGTCTGACAGTAGTGGTTCCGTCCTGAGTCTGACAGTAGTGGGTCCATCATGGGTCTGACAGTAGTGGGTCCATCCTGGGTCTGACAGTATTGGGTCAATCCTGGGTCTGACAGTAGTGGGTCCATCCTGGGTCTGACAGTAGTGGGTCCATCCTGGGTCTGACAGTAGTGGGTCCATACTGGGTCTGACAGTAGTGGGTTCATCCTGGGTCTGACAGTAGTGGTTCCATCCTGGGTCTGACAGTAGTGGGTCCTTCCTGGGTCTGACAGTAGTGGATCCATCCTGGGTCTGACACTAGTGGGTCCATCCTAGGGTCTGACAGTAGTGGGTCCATTCTGGGTCTGACAGTAGTGGGTCCATCCTGGGTCTGACACTAGTGGGTCCATCCTGGATCTGACAGTAGTGGGTCCATCCTGGGTCTGACAGTAGTGGGTCCTTCCTGGGTCTGACAGTAGTGGGTCCATCCTGGGTCTGACAGTAGTGGGTCCATCCTGGGTCTGACAGTAGTGGGTCCATCCTGGGTCTGAAAATAGTGGGTCCATCCTGTGTCTGACAGTAGTGGGTCCATCCTTGGGTCTGACACTAGTGGGCCCCTCCTGGGTCTGACAGTAGTGGGTCCGTACTGGGTCTGACATTAGTGGGTCCATCTTGAGTCTGACAGTACTGGGTCCATCCTGGGTCTGACAGCAGTGGGTCTATCCTGGGTCTGACAGTAGTGTGTCCATCCTGGGTCTGACAGTAGTAGGTCTATCCTGGATCTGACAGTAGTGGGTCCATCCTTTGTCTGAGAGTAGTGGTTCCATCCTGGGTCTGACAGTAGTGTGTCCATCCTGGGTCTGTCAGTAGTGGGTCCATCCAGGGTCTGACAGTAGTGGGGTAATCCTTTGTCTGACAGTAGTGTGTCCATCCTGGGTCTGTCAGTAGTGGGTCCATCCAGGGTCTGACAGTAGTGGGGTAATCCTTTGTCTGACAGTAGTGGGTCCATTCTGGGTCTGACAGTAATGGGTCCATCCTGGGTCTGACAGTAGTGGGTCCATCCTGGGTCTGACAGTAGTGGGTCCATCCTGGGTCTGACAGTAGTGGGTCCATCCTGGGTCTGACAGTAGTGGGTCCATCCTGGGTCTGACAGTAGTGCATCCATCTTGGGTCTGACAGTAGTGGGTCCTTCCTGGGTCTGACAGTAGTGGGTCCATCCTGGGTCTTACAGTATTGGGCCCATCCTGCGTCTGACAATAGTGGGTCCTTCCTGGGTCTGACAGTAGTGGGTCCATGCTGGGTCTGACAGTAGTGGGGTCATCCTGGGTCTGACAGTACTGGGTCCATCCTGGGTCTGACAGTAGTGGGTCCATCCTGGGTCTGACAGTAGTGGGTCCATCCTTGGTCTGACAGTAGTGGGTCCATCCAGGGTCTGACAGTAGTGGGTCCATCCTGGGTCTGACAGTAGTGGGTCCATCCTGGGTCTGACAGTATTGGGTCCATCCTGGGGCTGACAGTAGTGGGTCCATTCTGGGTCTGACAGTAGTAGGTCAATCCTGGGTCTGACAGTAGTGGGTCCATCCTGGGTCTGACAGTAGTGGGTCAATAATGGGTCTGACAGTAGTGGGTCCATAATGGGTCTGACAGTAGTGGCTTCATCCTGGGTCTGACAGTAGTAGGTCAATCCTGGGTCTGACAGTAGTGGGTCCATCCTGGGTCTGACAGTAGTGGGTCAATAATGGGTCTGACAGTAGTGGGTAGATCCTGAGTCTGACAATAGTGGGTCCATCCTGAGTCTGGAAGTAGTGCGTCCATCCGGGGTCTGACAGAAGTGCGTCAATCCTGAGTCTCACAGTAGTGGGTCCAACCTGGGTCTGACAGTAGTGGGTCCATCCTGGGCCTGACAGTAGTGGATCCATCTTGGGTCTGACAATAGTGGGTCCGTCATGGGTCTGACAGTAGCCGGTCCATCCTGGGTCTGAAAGTAGTTGGTTCATCCTGGGAGTGACAGTAGTCGTTCCATCCTGGGTCGGACAGTAGTGGGTCAATAATGGGTCTGACAGTAGTGGGTTCATCATGAGTTTGAAAGTAGTGGGTCAATCGCGGGTCTGACAGTAGTGAGTGCATCCTGGGTCTGACAGTAGTGGGTCCATCCTGGGTCTGACAGTTGTGGGTGCATCCTGGGTCTGACAGTAGTGGGTGCATCCTGGGTCTGACAGTAGTGGGTGCATCATGGGTCTGACTGTAGTGGGTGCATCCTGGGTCTGACAGTAGTGGGTGTATCCTGGGTCTGACAGTAGTGGGTGCATCCTGGGCCTGAGAGTAGTGGGTCCATCCTGGGTCTGACAGTAGTGGGTCCATCCTTGGTCTGAGAGAAGTGCGTCCATCCTCGGTCTGAAAGTAGTGCGTCCATCCTGGGTCTGACAGTAGTGTGTCCATCCTGGGTCTGACAGTCGTGGGTCAATCCTTGGTCTGACAGTAGTGGGTCCATCCTGGGTCTGACAGTAGTGGGTCCATCGTGGGTCTGACAGTAGTGGGTCCATCCTGGGTCTGACAGTAGTGGGCCCTTCCTGGATCTGACAGTGGTGGGTCCATCCTGGGTCTGACAGTAGTGGGTCCATCCTGGGTCTGACAGTAGTGGGTGCATCCTGGGTCTGACAGCAGTGGGTGCATCCTGGGTCTGACAGTAGTGGGTCCATCCTGGGTCTGACAGTAGTGAGTGCATCCTGGGTCTGACAGTAGTGGGTCCATCCTGGGTCTGACAGTTGTGGGTGCATCCTGGGTCTGACAGTAGTGGGTGCATCCTGGGTCTGACAGTAGTGGGTGCATCATGGGTCTGACTGTAGTGGGTGCATCCTGGGTCTGACAGTAGTGGGTGCATCCTGGGTCTGACAGTAGTGGGTGCATCCTGGGCCTGAGAGTAGTGGGTCCATCCTGGGTCTGACAGTAATGGGTCCATCCTGGGTCTGACAGTTGTGGGTGCATCCTCGGTCTGACTGTAGTGGGTGCATCCTGGGTCTGACAGTAGTGGGTGCATCCTGGGACTGACAGTAGTGGATCCATCCTGGGCCTGACAGTAGTGGGTCCATCCTGGGTCTGACAGTAGTGGGTGCATCCTGGGTCTGACTGTAGTGGGTGCATCCTGCGTCTGACAGTAGTGGGTACATCCCGGGTCTGACGGTAGTGGGTCTATCCGGGTCTGACAGTAGTGGGTCTATCCTGGGTCTGATGGAAGTGGGTCCATCCTGTGTCTGACAGCAGTGGGTACATCCTTGGTCTGACAATAGTGGGCCCATCATGGGTCTGAGGGTAGTGTGTCCATCCTGGGTCTAAAAGTAGTGGTTCCATGCTGGGTCTGACAGTAGTGGATCCATCCTGGGTCTGACAGTAATGGGTCCATCCTGGGACTCATGGTGGTGGGCCAATCATGGGTCTGACAGTAGTGGGTCTATCCTGGGTCTGACAGTATTGGGTCAATCCTGGGTCTGACAGTAGTGGGTCCATCCTGGGTCTGACAGTAGTGGGTCCATCCTGGGTCTGACAGTAGTGGGTCCATACTGGGTCTGACAGTAGTGGGTTCATCCTGGGTCTGACAGTAGTGGTTCCATCCTGGGTCTGACAGTAGTGGGTCCTTCCTGGGTCTGACAGTAGTGGATCCATCCTGGGTCTGACACTAGTGGGTCCATCCTAGGGTCTGACAGTAGTGGGTCCATTCTGGGTCTGACAGTAGTGGGTCCATCCTGGGTCTGACACTAGTGGGTCCATCCTGGATCTGACAGTAGTGGGTCCATCCTGGGTCTGACAGTAGTGGGTCCTTCCTGGGTCTGACAGTAGTGGGTCCATCCTGGGTCTGACAGTAGTGGGTCCATCCTGGGTCTGACAGTAGTGGGTCCATCCTGGGTCTGAAAATAGTGGGTCCATCCTGTGTCTGACAGTAGTGGGTCCATCCTTGGGTCTGACACTAGTGGGCCCCTCCTGGGTCTGACAGTAGTGGGTCCGTACTGGGTCTGACATTAGTGGGTCCATCTTGAGTCTGACAGTACTGGGTCCATCCTGGGTCTGACAGCAGTGGGTCTATCCTGGGTCTGACAGTAGTGTGTCCATCCTGGGTCTGACAGTAGTAGGTCTATCCTGGATCTGACAGTAGTGGGTCCATCCTTTGTCTGAGAGTAGTGGTTCCATCCTGGGTCTGACAGTAGTGTGTCCATCCTGGGTCTGTCAGTAGTGGGTCCATCCAGGGTCTGACAGTAGTGGGGTAATCCTTTGTCTGACAGTAGTGTGTCCATCCTGGGTCTGTCAGTAGTGGGTCCATCCAGGGTCTGACAGTAGTGGGGTAATCCTTTGTCTGACAGTAGTGGGTCCATTCTGGGTCTGACAGTAATGGGTCCATCCTGGGTCTGACAGTAGTGGGTCCATCCTGGGTCTGACAGTAGTGGGTCCATCCTGGGTCTGACAGTAGTGGGTCCATCCTGGGTCTGACAGTAGTGGGTCCATCCTGGGTCTGACAGTAGTGCATCCATCTTGGGTCTGACAGTAGTGGGTCCTTCCTGGGTCTGACAGTAGTGGGTCCATCCTGGGTCTTACAGTATTGGGCCCATCCTGCGTCTGACAATAGTGGGTCCTTCCTGGGTCTGACAGTAGTGGGTCCATGCTGGGTCTGACAGTAGTGGGGTCATCCTGGGTCTGACAGTACTGGGTCCATCCTGGGTCTGACAGTAGTGGGTCCATCCTGGGTCTGACAGTAGTGGGTCCATCCTTGGTCTGACAGTAGTGGGTCCATCCAGGGTCTGACAGTAGTGGGTCCATCCTGGGTCTGACAGTAGTGGGTCCATCCTGGGTCTGACAGTATTGGGTCCATCCTGGGGCTGACAGTAGTGGGTCCATTCTGGGTCTGACAGTAGTAGGTCAATCCTGGGTCTGACAGTAGTGGGTCCATCCTGGGTCTGACAGTAGTGGGTCAATAATGGGTCTGACAGTAGTGGGTCCATAATGGGTCTGACAGTAGTGGCTTCATCCTGGGTCTGACAGTAGTAGGTCAATCCTGGGTCTGACAGTAGTGGGTCCATCCTGGGTCTGACAGTAGTGTTTCAATAATGGGTCTGACAGTAGTGGGTAGATCCTGAGTCTGACAATAGTGGGTCCATCCTGAGTCTGGAAGTAGTGCGTCCATCCGGGGTCTGACAGAAGTGCGTCAATCCTGAGTCTCACAGTAGTGGGTCCAACCTGGGTCTGACAGTAGTGGGTCCATCCTGGGCCTGACAGTAGTGGATCCATCTTGGGTCTGACAATAGTGGGTCCGTCATGGGTCTGACAGTAGCCGGTCCATCCTGGGTCTGAAAGTAGTTGGTTCATCCTGGGAGTGACAGTAGTCGTTCCATCCTGGGTCGGACAGTAGTGGGTCAATAATGGGTCTGACAGTAGTGGGTTCATCATGAGTTTGAAAGTAGTGGGTCAATCGCGGGTCTGACAGTAGTGAGTGCATCCTGGGTCTGACAGTAGTGGGTCCATCCTGGGTCTGACAGTTGTGGGTGCATCCTGGGTCTGACAGTAGTGGGTGCATCCTGGGTCTGACAGTAGTGGGTGCATCATGGGTCTGACTGTAGTGGGTGCATCCTGGGTCTGACAGTAGTGTGTGTATCCTGGGTCTGACAGTAGTGGGTGCATCCTGGGCCTGAGAGTAGTGGGTCCATCCTGGGTCTGACAGTAGTGGGTCCATCCTTGGTCTGAGAGAAGTGCGTCCATCCTCGGTCTGAAAGTAGTGCGTCCATCCTGGGTCTGACAGTAGTGTGTCCATCCTGGGTCTGACAGTCGTGGGTCAATCCTTGGTCTGACAGTAGTGGGTCCATCCTGGGTCTGACAGTAGTGGGTCCATCGTGGGTCTGACAGTAGTGGGTCCATCCTGGGTCTGACAGTAGTGGGCCCTTCCTGGATCTGACAGTGGTGGGTCCATCCTGGGTCTGACAGTAGTGGGTCCATCCTGGGTCTGACAGTAGTGGGTGCATCCTGGGTCTGACAGCAGTGGGTGCATCCTGGGTCTGACAGTAGTGGGTCCATTCTGGGTCTGACAGTAGTGAGTGCATCCTGGGTCTGACAGTAGTGGGTCCATCCTGGGTCTGACAGTTGTGGGTGCATCCTGGGTCTGACAGTAGTGGGTGCATCCTGGGTCTGACAGTAGTGGGTGCATCATGGGTCTGACTGTAGTGGGTGCATCCTGGGTCTGACAGTAGTGGGTGCATCCTGGGTCTGACAGTAGTGGGTGCATCCTGGGCCTGAGAGTAGTGGGTCCATCCTGGGTCTGACAGTAATGGGTCCATCCTGGGTCTGACAGTTGTGGGTGCATCCTCGGTCTGACTGTAGTGGGTGCATCCTGGGTCTGACAGTAGTGGGTGCATCCTGGGACTGACAGTAGTGGGTCCATCCTGGGCCTGACAGTAGTGGGTCCATCCTGGGTCTGACAGTAGTGGGTGCATCCTGGGTCTGACTGTAGTGGGTGCATCCTGCGTCTGACAGTAGTGGGTACATCCCGGGTCTGACGGTAGTGGGTCTATCCGGGTCTGACAGTAGTGGGTCTATCCTGGGTCTGATGGAAGTGGGTCCATCCTGTGTCTGACAGCAGTGGGTACATCCTTGGTCTGACAATAGTGGGCCCATCATGGGTCTGAGGGTAGTGTGTCCATCCTGGGTCTAAAAGTAGTGGTTCCATGCTGGGTCTGACAGTAGTGGATCCATCCTGGGTCTGACAGTAATGGGTCCATCCTGGGACTCATGGTGGTGGGCCAATCATGGGTCTGACAGTAGTGGGTCTATCCTGGGTCTGACGGTAGTGGGTCCATCCTGGGTCTGACAGTAGTGGGTCTCTCCTGGGTCTGACGGTAGAGAGTCCATCCTGGGTCTAACAGTAGTGGGTCCATGATGGGTCTGACAGGAGTCGGTTAATCCTGGGTCTGGCAGTAGTTCGTCCATCCTGGGTCTGACGGTAGTGGGTCGATCCTGGGTCTGACAGTAGTGGGTCTCTCCTGGGTCTGACGGTAGTGAGTCCATCCTGGGTCTAACAGTAGTGGGTCCATGATGGGACTGACAGCAGTGGGTTAATCCTGGTCTGAGAGTAGTTCGTCCATCCTGGGTCTGACAGTAGTGGGTCCATCCTGGGTCTGACAGTCGTGGGCCCATCCTGGGTCTGACAGTAGTGGGTCCATCCTGTGTCTGACGGTAGTGGGTCCATCCTGGGTCTGACAGTAGTGGGTCCATCCTGGGTCTGACAGTAGTGGGTCCATCCTGGGTCTGACAGTAGTGGGTCCATCCTGGGTCTGACAGTAGTGGGTCCATCCTGGGTCTGACAGTAGTGGGTCCATCCTTGGTCTGACAGTAGTATGTCCATCCTGGGTGTGACAGTAGTGGGTCCATCCTGGGTCTGACAGTAGTGGGTCTCTCCCGGGTCTGACGGTAGTGAGTCCATCCTGGGTCTAACAGTAGTGGGTCCATGATGGGTCTGACAGGAGTCGGTTAATCCTGGGTCTGGCAGTAGTTCGTCCATCCTCGGTCTGACGGTAGTGGGTCCATCCTGGGTCTGACAGTAGTGGGTCTCTCCTGGGTCTGACGGTAGTGAGTCCATCCTGGGTCTAACAGTAGTGGGTCCATGATGGGTCTGACAGCAGTGGGTTAATCCTGGTCTGAGAGTAGTTCGTCCATCCTGGGTCTGACAGTAGTGGGTCCATCCTGGGTCTGACAGTCGTGGGCCCATCCTGGGTCTGACAGTAGTGGGTCCATCCTGTGTCTGACGGTAGTGGGTCCATCCTGGGTCTGACAGTAGTGGGTCCATCCTGGGTCTGACAGTAGTGGGTCCATCCTGGGTCTGACAGTAGTGGGTCAATCCTGGGTCTGACAGTAGTGGGTCCATCCTGGGTCTGACAGTAGTGGGTCCATCCTTGGTCTGACAGTAGTATGTCCATCCTGGGTGTGACAGTAGTGGGTCCATCCTGGGTCTGACAGTAGTGGGTCCATCCTGGGTCTGACAGAAGTGGGTCTATCCTGGGTCTGACAGTAGTGGGTCCATCCTGGGTCTCACAGTAGTGGGTCCATTATGGGTCTGACAGTAGTGGGTCCATAATGGGTCTGACAGCAGTGGGTCCATCCTGGGTCTGACAGTAGTAGGTCAATCCTTGGTCTGACAGTAGTGGGTCCATCCTGAGTCTGACAGTAGTGGGTCCATCCTGGGTCTGGAAGTAGTGCGTCCATCCGGGGTCTGACAGAAGTGGGTCCATCCTGAGTCTCACAGTAGTGGGTCCAACCTGGGTCTGACAGTTGTGGGTCCATCCTGGGCTTGACAGTAGTGGGTCCATCCTGGGTCTGAAAGTAGTGGGTCCATCCTGGGAGTGACAGTAGTCGTTCCATCCTGGGTCTGGCAGTAGTGGGTCAATAATGGGTCTGACGGTAGTGGGTTCATCATGAGTTTGACAGTAGTGGGTAAATCGCGGGACTGACAGTAGTGGGTTCATCCTGGGTCTGACAGTAGTGGGTCCATCCTGGGTCTGAGAGTAGTGCGTCCATCCTCGGTCTGAAAGTAGTGTGTCCATCCTTGGTCTGACAGTAGTGTGTCCATCCTGGGTCTGACAGTAGTGGGTCAATCCTTGGTCTGACAGTAGTGGGTCCATTCTGGGTGTGACAGTAGCGGGTCCATTCTGGGTCTGACAGTAGTGGGTCCATCCTGGGTCTGACAGTAGTGGGTCCATCCTGTGTCTGAGAGTAGTGGTTCCATCCTGGGTCTGACAGTAGTGTGTCCATCCTGGGTCTGTCAGTAGTGGGTCCATCCAGGCTATGACAGTAGTGGGGTAATCCTTTGTCTGACAGTAGTGGGTCCATTCTGGGTCTGACAGTAATGGGTCCATCCTGGGTCTGACAGTAGTGGGCCCATCCTGGATCTGACAGTGGTGGGTCCATCCTGGGTCTGACAGTAGTGGGTGCATCCTGGGTCTGACAGCAGTGGGTGCATCCTGCGTCTGACAGTAGTGGGTACATCCTGGGTCTGACAGTAATGGATCCATCATTGGTCTGACCGTAGTGGGTCTATCCTGGGTCTGACGGTAGTGGATCCATCCGGGGTCTGACAGTAGTGGGTCTATCCTGGGTCTGACGGAAGTTGGTCCATCCTGTGTCTGACAGCATTGGGTACATCCTAGTTCTGACAATAGTGGGTCCATCATGGGTCTGAGGGTAGTGGGTCCATCCTGGGTCTAAAAGTAGTGGTTCCATGCTGGGTCTGACAGTAGTGGATCCATCCTGGGTCTGACGGTAATGGGTCCATCCTGGGGCTCTCGGTGGTGGGTCAATCATGGGTCTGACAGTAGTGGGTCTATCCTGGGTCTGACGGTAGTGGGTCCATTCTGGTTCTGACAGTAGTGGGTCTCTCCTGGGTCTGACGGTAGTGAGTCCATCCTGGGTCTAACAGTAGTGGGTCCATGATGGGTCTGACAGCAGTGGGTTAATCCTGGGTCTGACAGTAGTTCGTCCATCCTGGGTCTGACAGTATTGGGTCCATCCTGGGACTGACTGTAGTTGGTCCATTATGGGTCTGACAGTAGTGGGTCCATCCTGGGTCTGACAGTAGTGGGTTCATCCTGGGTTTGACAGTAGTGGGTCGATCGTGGTTCTGACAGTAGTGGGTCCATAAGAACATAAGAATATAAGAAAGAAGGAACACTGCAACAGGCCTACTGACCCATACAGAGCAGGTCATTCTCCCCCCCCCCGGATTAGACAAATGACCCACCCCCCGGATTATCCAAATGACCCACCCAGTCTGGTCATCCCCTCTCAAGGATGGAGCACTGTACCAGACCCAGCAGCACAAGCTAGTCAGGTCCAACTCACACCCACTCATGTATTTATCTAACCTATTTTTAAAACTACACAACGTTTTAGCCTCAATAACTGTACTCGGGAGCTTGTTCCACTCATCCACAACTCTATTACCAAACCAGTGCTTTCCCATATCCTTCCTGAATCTGAATTTTTTGAACTTGAAACCATTGCTGCGAGTCCTGTCTTGGCTGGAAATTTTCAGCACGCTATTTACACCCCCTTTATTTATTCCTGTTTTCCATTTATACACTTCGATCATATCCCCCCTAATTCTACGCCTTTCGAGAGATTGCAGATTCAGTTCTTCAGTCTGTCCTCATAGGGAAGATTTCTGATACATGGGATCGTCTTTGTCATCCTCCTTTGTACGTTTTCCAGAGCATTTGTATCCATTCTGTAATACGGTTACCAGAACTGAGCAGCATAGTCTAAATGAGGCCTAACCAAGGATATATATAGTTGAAGAACATCCTGAGGACTTCTATTATTTATACTTCTAGATACGAAGCCAAGAATTCTGTTAGCTTTATTGCGAACACTAATGCACTGTTGTCTTGGTTTTAGGTTACTGCTAACCAGAACTCTTAAATCCTTTCCGCAATCGGTAGTATTAAGATCTACATTATTTAGTTTATATGTGGCATGGTTATTTACCTGTTCAACATTTAAAACTTTGCATTTGTCAATATTAAACTGCATCTGCCACTTCTCTGGCCATTGGGTCAGTCTAATCAAATCATCCTGGAGTGCTCTAATGTTCTCATTAGAATGAATTGGACGGCCTATTTTGGTGTCATCAGCAAATTTGCTTATGTCGCTATTTATTCCCTCATCTATGTCGTTTATGTAAATTGTGAACAACAACGGGCCCAACACTGACCCCTGAGGAACACCGCTTGTGACGTGCCCCCATTCTGATTTCTCCCCATTTATGCAAACTCTCTGCTGTCTATTTGTCAGCCATGCCTCTACCCAGGAAAAAATTTCTCCTCCTATTCCGTGTACCCTAAGTTTCCTCAATAGCCTCTGGTGTGGAACTTTATCGAAAGCCTAACTGAAGTCCATATGCACAATGTCATATTCATTACCATGATCTACCTCCTCAAACACCTTAGTGAAAAAGTTAGTAAATTCGTAAGACAGGAACGCCCCTTTGTAAAACCGTGTTGAGAATCATTAATCAGTCTGTGCCTGTCAAGATGACTACGAATTGCTTCGGCAGTTATTGATTCCATAAATTTTCCCACTATGGAGGTAAGGCTTATTGGTCTATAGTTCGAACCCAAGGACCTGTCATCTGCCATGTAAATAGGTATTACATTTGCCATTTTTCACTTATCAGGCACTATGCCAGTTTGTAGTGATATGTTAAAAAGATTAGTCAAAGGTATGCTAAGTTCCTCTTTACATTCCTTTAACACCCTTGCAAACAGTTCATCAGGACCTGGTGATATGTTAGGTTTTAGTTTCTCTATTTGTCTGAGGACCATGTCACTATTTACCGCAATCGTGCATAGTTTATTATCATCCCGTTCTACGTAATCAATTATTTCAGGAATATCGCTAGTATTTCCCTGGGTGAAAACTGAGAGGAAGTAAGTATTTAGAATTTCACACATATCCTTATCACTGTCAGTGATCTGACCTGAGTTACTCTTAAGTGGGCCAATCTTGTCTCTAATCTTACTTCTGTATACCTGAAAGAACCCTTTTGGGTTAGTCTTTGAATACCTTGCGACCTTAGCCTCATAATCTCTTTTTGCTTTTCTTATTCCTTTTTTTATTTCCCTCTATAATTGAATGTATTGATTTCTTAACTGCCCATCCCCTCTTTTGATACGCCTATATATGCCTCTCTTTTTACCAATGAGATGTTTTAATTTATTGTTCATCCATTTGGGATCATTTTTGTTAGATCTAATTTCCCTACTCGGAACAAAAGTTGTCCGTCATATTGGCAACCAAGATCACCCACCTGACCGATAGTCAGGACATCCCAATTTAGCCCACCCAAGTAATTTTTCAGTCCCATGAAGTCGGCCAAGCGAAAATCTGGGACAGAGATTTGATTGCAGTTATCTGGGTAATTCCATGATATATTGAAACTAAGTGATTTGTGATCACTTTCCCCAAGCTCATCATTAACCTCAAGATTATTAATTAGTGAATCTTTGTTGGCAAGAACCAAGTTAAGCAGTTTGTTTCCTCTAGTTGGTTCTGTCACAACCTGTTCTAAAAAGCAATCCTGTACCGTATCAAGAAAGTCACTAGACTCGAGATTTCCTGTCATATTGTTCCAATCAATTTGTCTAAAGTTATAATCTCCCATTATCACAACATTTTCATATCTAGATGCCTTATTAATTTCGCCCCATGACAGCTTATTGCACTCCCTACCAAAATTAATTTTTCACGGCCCTCGAGAAACTGAAGCCAAACCGATTCTGTGTTCGATGTTTCTAATCTTATATCATGTCTAAGACAACAATTTAAATTTTGTCTGACATACATCGCCACACCACCACCCTTCCTGTTGACCCTATCAGTGTGGAATAGTTTATAACCCTGTATGTTGCATTCAGAAGGCATTTCTCTATCTTTCAGGTTGAACCAGGTCTCTGTTATACCAATAATATCTATATTACCTGCACTTGCAAGTAATTTTAGCTCATCTGTCTTATTTCTTAGACTCCTACTATTTGTATAGTAAACATTAAGGGAGCTAGTCACTCGTGGCCCTCTACTATCTCTCTTTGTTTGTTGATCAATTGATTTGCCATTACTAGCAACTTTATTTTGAATATTGTCTTTTAAACATATCCCTGAGGTATCCCGGTAATAACTGCTGTTTTTAACCCTAATGCTGCAGCCTGATTGTTTCCCACAAACACCCATACCTCTATAATCTATCAGTTTAAATTCCTAAACAAGTCATCAATTACCCTCTCAACTGAATTGGCTAATGCAACCACTCCATCCCCAGAGAGATGAACCCCATCCCTTGCATACATATCACGTTTGTCAAAGAATAGGTCCCAGTTATCAGTGAATGGGACTGCAAGTTCCTTGCAGTACCTGTCTAGCCAGAAATTTATACCAATTGCCCTAGACATCCATTCATTGCCCACTCCCTTTCTAGGCAAGATGCTACATATGACAGTAGTGGGTCCATCCTGGGTCTGACAGTAGTGGGTTCATCCTGGTTTTGACAGTAGTGGGTTTATCCTGGGTCTGACACGAGTGGATCCATCCTAGGCCTGACAGTAGTGGGTCCATCGTGGGTCGGACAGTAGTCGACCCATCCTGAATCTGACAGTAGTGGGTCTATCCTGGGTCTGACAGTAGTGGATCCATCCTGGGTCTGACAGTAGTGGATCCATCCTGGGTCTGACAGTATTGGGTCCATCCTGAGTCTGACAGTAGTGGGTTCATCCTGGGTCTGACAGTAGGGGATCCATCCTGGGTCTGACAGTAGAGGGTCCATCCTGGGCCTGACGGTAGTGGGTCAATCATGGGTCTGACAGTAGTGGGTCTATCCTGGGTCTGACGGTAGTGAGTCCATCCTGGGTCTGACAGTAATGTGTCTCTCCTGGGTCTGACGGTAGTGGGTCCATCCTGGGTCTAACAGTAGTGGGTCCATCCTGGGTCTGACAGTAGTGCGTTCATTCTGGGTCTGACAGTAGTTCGTCCATCCTGGGTTTGACAGTAGTGGGTCCATCCTGGGACTGACAGTAGTGGGTCCATCCTGGGTCTGACAGTAGTGGGTTCATCCTGGGCTTGACAGTAGTTGGTCCATCGTGGTTATGACATTAGTGGGTCCATCGTGGTTCTGACAGTAGTGGGTCCATCCTAGGTCTGACAGTAGTGGGTCAATCCTGGATCTGACAATAGTGGGTCCATCCTGGAACTGACAGTAGGGGGTCCATCCTGAGTCCGAAAGTAGCGGGTCAATTCTGGGACTGACAGTAGTGGGTCAATCGTGGGTCTGACGGTAGTGGGTTCATCCATGGTCTGACAGTAGTGGATCCACCCTTTGTCTGACAGTAGTGGGTGTATCCTGGGTCTGAGGGTAGTGGATCCACCTTGGGTCTGAAAGTAGTGGGTCCATCCTGGGTTTGACAGTAGTGCGTCAGTCATTGGTCTGACGGTAGTGGACCCATCCTGGGTCTGAAAGTAGTGGGTTCATCCTGCGTCTGACAGTAGTGGGTTCATCCTGGGTCTGACAGTAGTGCGTCAGTCATGGGTCTGACGGTAGTGGACCCATTCTGGGTCTGACAGTAGTGGGTCCAACCTGCTTCTGACAGTGGTAGGTCCATCATGGCTCTGACAGTAGTGGGCCCATCCCGGGTCTGACAGTTGTGGGTCCAGCATGGGTTAGTCTGTAGTGGGTTCATCCTGGGTCTGACAGTAGTGGGTCCATCCTAGGTCTGACAGTAGTGGGTCAATCCTGGGTCTGACAATAGTGGGTTCATCCTGGAACTGACAGTAGTGGGTCCATCCTGAGTCTGACAGTAGCGGGTCAATTCTTGGTCTGACAGTAGTGGGTCAATCGTGGGTCTGACGGTAGTGGGTTCATCCAGGGTCTGACAGTAGTGGATCCACCCTTTGTCTGACAGTAGTGGGTCCATCCTGGGTCTGACGGTAGTGGACCCATCCTGGATCTGAAAGTAGTGGGTTCATCCTGGGTCTGACAGTAGGGCGTCAGTCATGGGTCTGACGGTAGTGGACCCATCCTGGGCCTGACAGTAGTGGGTCCAACCTGCCTCTGACAGTAGTAGGTCCATCCTGGCTCTGACATTAGTGGGCCCATCCTGGGTCTGACAGTTGTGTGTCCATCATGGGTACGTCTGTAGTGGGTTCATCCTGGGTCTGACAGTAGTGGGTCAATCTTGGGTCTGAGGGTAGTGGGTTCATCCAGGGTCTGACAGTAGTGGATCCAACCTTTGTCTGACAGTAGTGGATCCATCCTGGGTCTGACAGTAGTGGGTCAATCCTGGGTCTGACAGTAGTGCCTCAGTCATGGGTCTGACGGTAGTGGACCCATCCTGGGTCTGCCAGTAGTGGGTCCAACCTGCTTCTGACAGTAGTAGGTCCATTCTGAGTCTGACAGTAGTGGGCCCATCCTGGGTCTGACAGTTGTGGGCCCATCATGGGTTCGTCAGTAGTGAGTCCATCCTGGGTCTGACAGTAGTGGGTCCATCCTGGGTCTGACAGTAGCGGGTCCATCCTGGAACTGACAGTAGTGGGTCCATCCTGAGTCTGACAGCAGTGGGTCCATTCTAGGTCCGACAGTAGTGGATCCATCCTGGGTCTGACAGTAGTTTATCCATCCTGGGCCTGACAGTAGTGGGTCCATCCTGGGTCTGACAGTAGTGGGTCCATTCTGGGTCTGACAGTAGTGGATCCATCCTGGGTCTGACAGTAGTGGATCCATCCTGGGTCTGACAGTAGTGGGCCCATCCTGGGTCTGACAGTAGTGGGCCCATCCTGGGTCTGACAGTAGTGGGTCCATTCTGGGTCTGACAGTAGTGGATCCATCCTGGGTCTGACAATAGTGGGTCCATCCTGGGTCTGACTGTAGTGGATCCATCCTGGGTCTGACAGTAGTTGATCCATCCTGGGTCTGACAGTAGTGGGTTAATCCTCGGTCTGACGGTAGTGGGTTCACCCTGGGTCTGACAGTAGTGAATCCACCATGGGTCTGACAGTAGTGGGTCCATACTGGGTCTGACAGTAGTGGGTCAATCCTGGGTGTAACTGTAGTGGATCCACCCTGGATCTGTCAGTTGTGGGTCCATCCTGGGTCTGACAGTAGTGGGTCCATCCTGGTTCTGAGAGTAGTGGGTCAATCCTGGGTCTGACAGTACTGTATCCACCATGGGTCTGACAGTAGTGGGTCAATCGTGGGTCTGACAGTAGTGGGTCCATCCTGGGTCTGACAGTTGCGTGTCCATCATGGGTTTGACAGTAGTGGGTTCATCCTGAGTCTGACAGTAGTGCGTAAATCCTGGGTCTAACAGTAGTGGGTCCATCCTGGGTGTGACAGTTGTGGGTCCATCCTGGGTGTGACAGTTGTGGGTCCATCCTGGGTCTGACAGTAGTGGGTCAATCATGGGTCTGGCAGTAGTGGGTCCATCCTGAGTTTGTCAGTAGAGGGCCCATCCTGGGTCTGACAGTTCCGTGTCCATCATGGGTTTGACAGTAGTGGGTTCATCCTGGGTCTGACAGTAGTGGGCCCATCCGGGGTCTGACAGTTGCGTGTCCATCATGGGTCTGACAGTAGTGCGTCCATCCTGGGTCTGACAGTAGTGGGTCCATCCTGGGTCTGACATTGTGGGTCTATCATGGGTTTGACAGTAGTGTTTTCATCCTGGGTCTGGCAGTAGTGCGTCCATCCTGGGTCTGACAGTAGTGGGCCCACCCTGGGTCTGACAGTTGTGGGTCAATCATGGGTTTGACAGTAGTGCATCCATCCTGGGTCTGACAGTAGTGGGTCCATCCTGGGTCTGACAGTAGTGGTTCCGTGCTGGGTCTGACAGTAGTGGGTCCATCCTGGGTCTGGCAGTAGTGGGTCCATCCTGGAACTGACAGTAGTTAGTCCATCCTGGGTCTGACGGTAGTGGATGCATCCTGGGTGTAACAGTAGTGGATCCATCCTGGGTCTGACAGTAGTGGGTCCATCCTGGATCTGACAGTAGTGGGTCAATTCTGTGTCTGACAGTAGTGGATCTATGCTGGGTCTGACAGTAGTGGGTGCATCCTGGGTTTGACGTAATGCATCCATCCTGGGTCTGACAGTAATGGATCTATCCTGGGTCTGAGAGTAGTGGGTCCATCCTGGTTCTGACCGTAGTGGGTTCATCCTGGGTCTGACAGTAGTGGGTCTAACCTGGGTCTGACAGTAGTGGGTCAATCCTGGGTCTGTCGGTAGTGGATCCATCCTGGGTCTGACAGTAGTGGGTCCCTCCTGGGTCTGACGGTAGTGGGTCCATCCTGGGTTTGACAGTAGTGGGTCCATTCTGGGTCTGACAGTAGTTCATCCATCCTTTGTCTGACAGTAGCGGTGTGTCCATCCTGGATCTGGCAACAGTCTGTCTGTCTCTCTCTCTCTCTCTCTCTCTCTCTCTCTCTCTCTCTCTCTCTCTCTTTCTAAGTAGGAAACATATGGAGATTAAATTCTATGGAAATCTCATATAAATACAACACATTACAAATTTTTCTTTAGCAAATAACTAAAGTATTCACGAGGAATCCTGGGGTGATAAAGTGAGCGCCAGGAGTGTTGAGGAACGTGAGAAGAATGGAAGCAGAGGAAGAGGAAGTGGGGTCAGTTGAATGCAGAGCCAAAGGGAGGGAGAAGGAAAGAAGGAAGGAGGCGGGAGGAGAGAGGTAGAGGTAGAATGGTGAGAGTGAAGGTAAGAGGAAGATGGTGAAGATAGGTTGAAAGGGTAGAGGAAGTATTTAAGTTAAAGATGTGGAGGTTGGAGGAGGCAGGTGATGGATCTAGTGTAAGGAGTGAATGTAGGGACGTGGAGGTGGTGGAGTGGGAATTTAGGTTTTGGAGACGTGGTGGATGGGGCGGTGAGGTGTGGTATTGGTGTTGGAGATGAGATACATGTGGCGGTGAGGTCTAGGGGTGGTAGTGGAAAAGTGATGGTGGGGCAGTTACGTGTGGGGGAGGGTATGGAAACGAGACGGAGGGGGCAGTTAGGTGTGGAGCTGGTGGTGAGGTGTGGAGCTGGTGGTGAGGTGTGGAGATGGTGGTAAGGTGTGGAGGTGGTGGTGGGAGGCCTCAAGGAATGGATAAAAGTGGTGTTGGTGGCTGCTTGTTGCCCTGACAGCCTTAATGGTAGCGGACCTCTGGTATTCAGAGAGCGAGAGGAGGAGGAGGTTGCTGTATGAATACATACACGCCAGCAGCATACATTGCTACCTATATACGTTTCTAGTATATTTTAAGGTATATATAATAAGCGGGATGAAAAGACCAGTTGCTGACATCTACAAAGTTAAACGTACAATTTGCATTATCATTTATTTTCTTTATGTAACTTTTGTCTTTGATTCATATAATAAGTAGCTTGTTGCTGTAGTCTACTGTGTGAAAGCTGTGTCATTGCCAGGACTCAGCACCGTATCCTTCATGCATAAAGGACATTGCTAACAGATCCCTGGCTGCCATCAGGAGGGAACTCGACAGGTTTCTCTAATCAGTTAATGATTAGTCGGACTGTGGTGCATACGTTGGGCTACAGGCAGCTGGCACCAACAGCCTGAGCAACTATGAAACCCCTACAGAGCCGGTGAGGTTATACGCAAAGTTCTGGAGTTGGCAGTAAGGTATTTGTTTGATAACAGAGCCTAAGTCTTTCTCCCACTTTTTAAACAGTCGTTTGATAGAAAATCATTATTTAACACTGGCAGAAAACCAACAACCACAGCACATAGACTAGACAGGCTATGTGCTGTGGTATATATATATATACATATGTGTATATATATATATATATATATATATATATATATATATATATATATATATATATATATATATATATATATAATGCTAATAAATGAGAGCATGGTATTTAGATGCCGTGCCGGGATCACCAGTCACTCGCACTACCAACGATTCTGCGAGATTTTAATATTTGTGAATGATGCAGTAGTACCCGATTTGGAAATTGTGTATTTGTATAAGAAATTTGTTCTGTGTCTTAAATGGAAGAAACATTCCAAGTAATTCTCGGGTTACAAGAGATGACATTCGTACATGCTGCAGGAGTGCTGCAGGAGTGCTGCAAGGGTGCTGCAAGGGTGCTGCAGGAGTGCTACAAGAGTGCTGCAAGAGTGCTGAGCTGCCATGTATGTAACTAGACCTCTAATAATCATTTACTAAAGTGATTCATTTATCCTTGTTTGCTTTATGTATGATTGGCTGCTGTCTTGGCGAAGAGTTCTATAAACATAGAATGAGTAGGTAGCTGATGTATTAAGGTAATGAGGTACGAACTAGTGAGTAGGTAGCTGATGTATTAAGGTAATGAGGTACGAACTAGTGAGTAGGTAGCTGATGTATTAAGGTAACGAGGTACGATCTAGTGAGTAGGTAGCTGATGTATTAAGGTAACGAGGTACGAACTAGTGAGTAGGTAGCTGATGTATTAAGGTAATGAGGTACGAACTAGTGAGTAGGTAGCTGATGTATTAAGGTAATGAGGTACGAACTAGTGAGTAGGTAGCTGATGTATTAAGGTAACGAGGTACGATCTAGTGAGTAGGTAGCTGATGTATTAAGGTAACGAGGTACGAACTAGTGAGTAGGTAGCTGATGTATTAAGGTAATGAGGTACGAACTAGTGAGTAGGTAGCTAATGTATTAAGGTAACGAGGTACGATCTAGTGAGTAGGTAGCTGATGTATTAAGGTAATGAGGTACGAACTAGTGAGTAGGTAGCTGATGTATTAAGGTAACGAGGTACGATCTAGTGAGTAGGTAGCTGATGTATTAAGGTAACGAGGTACGAACTAGTGAGTAGGTAGCTGATGTATTAAGGTAATGAGGTACGAACTAGTGAGTAGGTAGCTAATGTATTAAGGTAACGAGGTACGATCTAGTGAGTAGGTAGCTGATGTATTAAGGTAATGAGGTACGAACTAGTGAGTAGGTAACTGATGTATTAAGGTAACGAGGTACGAACTAGTGAGTAGGTAGCTGATGTATTAAGGTAACAAGATACATTCTCATGAGTAGGTAAGTGCTGTAAGGTAACGAGGTACGAACTGGTGAGTAGGTACCTACTGTACGAAGATAACCAGGTACAAACTGGTGAGTAGGTACCTGCTGTACTAAGGTAATGAGGTATAAACTGGTAAGCAGGTAGCTGCTGCACTAAGGTAACCAGGTACAAACTGGTGAGTAGGTACCTGCTGTACTAAGGTAATGAGGTATAAATTGGTAAGCAGGTACCTGCTGTACTAAGGTAACCAGGTACAAACTGGTGAGTAGGTACCTGCTGTACTAAGGTAACCAGATTCAAACTGGTAAGTAGGTACCTGCTGTACTAAGGTAACCAGGTACAAACTGGTGAGTAGGTACATGCTGTACTAAGGTAATGAGGTATAAACTGGTAAGCAGGTACCTGCTGTACTAAGGTATCCAGGTACAAACTGCTAAGCAGGTACCTGCTGTACAAAGGTAACCAGGTACAAACTGGTAAGCAGGTACCTGCTGTACTAAGGTAACCAGGCACAAACTGGTGAGTAGGTACATGCTGTACTAAGGTAACCAGGTACAAACTGGTGAGTAGGTACCTGCTGTACTAAGGTAACCAGGTACAAACTGGTGAGTAGGTACATGCTGTACTAAGGTAATGAGGTATAAACTGGTAAGCAGGTACCTGCTGCACTAAGGTAACCAGGTACAAACTGGTGAGTAGGTACCTGCTGTACTAAGGTAATGAGGTATAAACTGGTAAGCAGGTACCTGCTGTACTAAGGTAACCAGGTACAAACTGGTAAGCAGGTACCTGCTGTACTAAGGTAACCAGGTACAAACTGGTGAGTAGGTACCTGCTGTACTAAGGTAACCAGATACAAACTGGTAAGTAGGTACCTGCTGTACTAAGGTAACCAGGTACAAACTGGTGAGTAGGTACATGCTGTACTAAGGTAATGAGGTATAAACTGGTAAGCAGGTACCTGCTGTACTAAGGTAAGCAGGTACAAACTGCTAAGCAGGTACCTGCTGTACAAAGGTAACCAGGTACAAACTGGTAAGCAGGTACCTGCTGTACTAAGGTAACCAGGTACAAACTGGTGAGTAGGTACCTGCTGTACTAAGGAAATGAGGTATAAACTGGTAAGCAGGTACCTGCTGCACTAAGGTAACCAGGTACAAAATGGTAAGCAGGTACCTGCTGTACTAAGGTAAGCAGGTATAAACTGGTAAGCAGATACCTGCTGTACTAAGGGAACCAGGTACAAACTGGTAAGCAGGTACCTGCTGTACTAAGGTAACCAGGCACAAACTGGTAAGCAGGCACCTGCTGTACTAAGGTAACCAGGTACAAACTGGTGAGTAGGTACCTGCTGTACTAAGGTAATGAGGTATAAACTGGTAAGCAGGTACCTGCTGTACTAAGGTAACCAGGTACAAACCGGTGAGTAGGTACCTGCTGCACTAAGGTAACCAGATACAAACTGGTAAGTAGGAACCTGCTGTACTAAGGTAACCAGGTACAAACTGGTGAGTAGGTACCTGCTGTACTAAGGTAATGAGGTATAAACTGGTAAGCAGGTACCTGCTGTACTAAGGTAATGAGGTATAAACTGGTAAGCAGGTACCTGCTGTACTAAGGTAACCAGGTACAAACTGGTAAGCAGGTACCTGCTGTACTAAGGTAACCAGGTACAAACTGGTAAGCAGGTACCTGCTGTACTAAGGTAACCAGGTACAAACTGGTGAGTAGGTACCTGCTGTACTAAGGTAATGAGTTATAAACTGGTAAGCAGGTACCTGCTGTACTAAGGTAACCAGGTACAAACTGGTAAGCAGGTACCTGCTGTACTAAGGTAACCAGGTACAAACTGGTAAGCAGGTACCTGCTGTACTAAGGTAACTAGGTTCAAACTGGTAAGCAGGTACCTGCTGTACTAAGGTAACCTGGTACAAACTGGTAAGCAGGTACCTGCTGTACTAAGGTAACCAGGTACAAACTGGTGAGTAGGTACCTGCTGTACTAAGGTAACCAGGTACAAACTGGTAAGCAGGTACCTGCTGTACTAAGGTAATCAGGTACAAACTGGTAAGCAGGTACCTGCTGCACTAAGGTAACCAGGTACAAACTGGTGAGTAGGTACCTGCTGTACGAAGGTAACCAGATACAAACTGGTAAGCAGGTACCTGCTGTACTAAGGTAACCAGATACAAACTGGTGAGTAGGTACCTGCTGTACTAAGGTAACCAGATACAAACTGGTGAGTAGGTACCTGCTGTACTAAGGTAAGCAGGTACCTGCTGTACTAAGGTAACCAGATACAAACTGGTGAGTAGGTACCTGCTGTACTAAGGTAACCAGATACAAACTGGTGAGTAGGTACCTGCTGTACTAAGGTAACCAGGTACAAACTGGTAAGCAGGTACCTGCTGTACTAAGGTAACCAGGTACAAACTGGTGAGTAGGTACCTGCTGTACTAAGGTAACCAGGTACAAACTGGTGAGTAGGTACCTGCTGTACTAAGGTAACCAGATACAAACTGGTAAGCAGGTACCTGCTGTACTAAGGTAACCAGGTACAAACTGGTGAGTAGGTACCTGCTGTACTAAGGTAACCAGATACAAACTGGTGAGTAGGTACCTGCTGTACTAAGGTAACCAGATACAAACTGGTAAGCAGGTACCTGCTGTACTAAGGTAACCAGGTACAAACTGGTGAGTAGGTACCTGCTGTACTAAGGTACCCAGGTGCAAACTGGTAAGCAGGTACCTGCTGTACTAAGGTAACCAGATACAAACTGGTAAGTAGGTACCTGCTGTACTAAGGTAACCAGGTTTCTTATATGTTTCTTTCATGATACATTAACAGGTAAGTGTCAGTCAACACTGTGTGATACAAGTTTTCTTATTCTGATTGCATTTTCTTGTTTTATGTATATATTTTGTTCTGGTTACCAGAGAGTGTCCTGTTCTCTTGTTCAAAATGGACATTGTTATTATTAGTTTATTATTATTGCTTTTATTATTATTATT
This sequence comes from Cherax quadricarinatus, assembly GCF_038502225.1. NCBI lineage: Eukaryota > Metazoa > Arthropoda > Malacostraca > Decapoda > Parastacidae > Cherax > Cherax quadricarinatus. Next base: position 33,649,525 of record NC_091293.1, on the reverse strand, counting down.
ATTATTATTATAATTATTGTTATAATAATTATTATTATTATTATTATTATTATTATTATTATTATTATTATTATAATAATAATAATTAATATTATTATTATTATAATTATTATTATTATTATTATTATTATTATTATAATAATAATTATTATTATTATTATTATTATTATTATTATTATTATTACTATAATAATAATAATTATTATTATTATTATTATTGTTATTATTATTATTATAATAATTATTATTATTATTATTATTACTATAATAATATTATTATTATTATTATTATAATTATTATTATTATTATTATTATTATTATTATTATTATTATTATTATTATTATTATCGCTTTTGTTGTTTCACATTTTATTACTAAGATTATTAGTTTTTTTTTATTTTGACTATTATTGTTTGAGCTGTTACTATTAATAGAGCAGATATGATTAATGCATGCCGTCAGTGAATGCTAATTGACAGGTGTGAAGCAATATCTCGTATTATCACGTTTATGAATAATCAGCAGGTGATTGACAGGCCACTATCATGTTATAATGTCGACGTATTGGTCATGTGACCATGATAATGGCGATGTATTGGTCATGTGACCATGATAATATCGATGAATTGGTCATGTGACCATGATAATGGCGATGTTTTGGCCATGTGACCATGATAATGGCGATGTATTGACCATGTGACCATGATAATGGCGATGTATTGACCATGTGACCATGATAATGGCGATGTATTGACCATGTGACCATGATAATGGCGATGTATTGGCGATGTATTGGCCATGTGACCATGATAATAACGATGAATTGGTCATGTGACCATGATAATGGCGATGTATGGCCATGTGACCATGATAATGGCGATGTATTGACCATGTGACCATGATAATGGCGATGTATTGGCGATGTATTGGCCATGTGACCATGATAATATCGATGAATTGGTCATGTGACCATGATAATGGCGATGTATTGGCCATGTGACCATGATAATGGCGATGTATTGACCATGTGACCATGATAATGGCGATGTATTGGCCATGTGACCATGATAATGGCGATGTATTGACCATGTGACCATGATAATGGCGATGTATTGGCCATGTGACCATGATAATATCGATGAATTGGTCATGTGACCATGATAATGGCGATGTATTGGCCATGTGACCATGATAATGGCGATGTATTGACCATGTGACCATGATAATGGCGATGTATTGGCGATGTATTGGCCATGTGACCATGATAATATCGATGAATTGGTCATGTGACCATGATAATGGCGATGTATTGGCCATGTGACCGTGATAATGGAGATGTATTGGCCATGTGACCATGATAATATCGATGAATTGGTCATGTGACCACGATAATGGCGATGTATTGGCCATGTGACAATGTTATTGACGATGTATTGACCATGTGACCCTGATAATATCGATGAATTGGTCATGTGACCATGATAATGGCGATGTATTGGCCATGTGACAATGTTATTGACGATGTATTGACCATGTGACCCTGATAATATCGATGAATTGGTCATGTGACCATGATAATGGCGATGTATTGGCCATGTGACCGTGATAATGGAGATGTATTGGCCATGTGACCATGATAATATCGATGAATTGGTCATGTGACCATGATAATGGCGATGTATTGGCCATGTGACCGTGATAATGGAGATGTATTGGCCATGTGACCATGATAATATCGATGAATTGGTCATGTGACCACGATAATGGCGATGTATTGGCCATGTGACAATGTTATTGACGATGTATTGACCATGTGACCCTGATAATATCGATGAATTGGTCATGTGACCATGATAATGGCGATGTATTGGCCATGTGACAATGTTATTGACGATGTATTGACCATGTGACCCTGATAATATCGATGAATTGGTCATGTGACCATGATAATGGCGATGTATTGGCCATGTGACCGTGATAATGGAGATGTATTGGCCATGTGACCATGTTATTGACGATGTATTGACCATGTGACCCTGATAATATCGATGAATTGGTCATGTGACCACGATAATGGCGATGTATTGGCCATGTGACAATGTTATTGACGATGTATTGACCATGTGACCCTGATAATATCGATGAATTGGTCATGTGACCACGATAATGGCGATGTATTGGCCATGTGACCATGATAATGGCGATGTATTGGCATGTGACCATGATAATATCGATGAATTGGTCATGTGACAGGATGTTCCAGAGATTGGACACAGCAACAAGGGGACACAGTTGGAAGTTGAAGACACAGATGAATCACAGGGATGTTAGGAAGTATTTCTTCAGCCACAGAGTAGTCAGGAAGTGGAATAGTTTGGGAAGCGATGTAGTGGAGGCAGGATCCATACATAGCTTTAAGCAGAGGTATGGTAAAGCTCACGGTTTAGAGTGAACTAGTAGCGGCCAGTGAAGAGGCGGGGTCAGGAGCTTGGACTCGACCCCTGCAACCTCAACTAGGTGAGTACACACACACACACACACACCTTTTGGTTCGCATACCAAGAGATAAGGAGAGACAGTTCGCGTAGATGCCAGGCGCTTGGTTGTGAAGCCTCGTTCCAGTTAATAGCAAAGGAATCCTCAAATTCTCTTAAAAAAAAAAAAAAAAAAAAAAAAAATGAAGTGATGCAAATAGGAAACAATCTCACTGTCTCACTTCAGTGTCTGCTGTAGTTTCGGGCACCATCGCTACTGAAACATTAAGACATGTGCAACAGTTGGGTATCCTTATTGTTGAAACGGTTCGCCTGCACATTAGGCTTCTTCAGTCAAATACACAGGCAGGAGGTGTAGTAGTGAAATGAAGATGAAGTAATCAGTCTATCAACCTTGGAGAAAAAGTGTTTGAGGTGGTCAGTCCTCAGCCTGGAGAAAAGTTCAGCTCCATGGTCTGTAACGAAATGTAGCTGGAACATGAGAACCGAGTTTTCAACACTGTCGAAGGTGAATTGGAAGATCTCGAGGACGTTGCAGAAGACGGGATTCACTAGTGAAAGTAAGGAGGCAGGTCCCTCTGGAACATTACCACTGACGCCTTCAAACGCCATCACTAAAGCTTCGACCACCAGCATTACACAAGGCTCGAAAACCATCACAACAGACTTGTATACCACTGTACACCACTGCCACTGATGTTCCGAAAAAAATCATCACTGATGCTTCTGCCACCATCGCCACTGAAACTTATACCACCATCGCCACTGAAACTTCTACCACCATCGCCTTTGAAACTTCTACCATCATTGCCACTGAAACTTCTACCACCATCGCCACTGAAACTTCTACCACCATCGCCTTTGAAACTTCTACCACCATCGCCACTGAAACTTCTACCATCATCGCCACTGAAACTTCTTCCACCATCGCCACTGAAACTTCTACCACCATCGCCACTGAAACTTCTACCACCATCGCCTTTGAAACTTCTACCACCATCGCCACTGAAACTTCTACGACTATCGCCACTGAAACTTCTACCACCATCGCTACTGAAACTTCTGCCATCACCGAATTTGAAATTTCTACCACCATCGCCACTGAAACTTCTACCACTATCGCCACTGAAACTTCTAATACCAACGCCACTGAAACTTCTATCACCATCGCCACCGAAACTTCTACCACAATCACCACTGAAACTTCTAAAACCATTGCCACTGAAACTTCTACCATCATCGCCACTGAAACTTCTACCACTATCGCCAGTGAAACTTCTACCACTATCGCCACTGAAACTTCTACCACCATTGCTACTGAAACTTCTACCATCATCGCCACTGAAACTTCTACCACTATCGCCAGTGAAACTTCTACCACTATCGCCACTGAAACTTCTACCACCATTGCTACTGAAACTTCTACCACCATCGCTACTGAAACTTTCTGCCACCATCGGCACTGAAACTTCTACCACTATCGCCACTAAAACTACTACCATTATCTCCACTGAAACTTCTGCCACCATCGCCACTGAAACTTCTACTGCCATCGCTTTTGAAACTTCTACCACTATCGCCACTGAAACTTCTACCACTATCGCCACTAAAACTTTTACCACCATCGCTACTGATACTTCTACCATTATCTCCAATGAAACTTCTACCACCATCGCCACTGAAACTTCTACGAGCATCGCAACTGAAACTTCTACCACCATCGCAACTGAAACTTCTACCACCATCGAAACTGAAACTTCTACCACTATCGCCACTGAATCTTCTACCACCATCGCTACTGAAACTTCTACAACTATCGCCACTGAAAGTTCTACTTTCACCTCTGAAACTTCTACCAGCATCGCTAGTGAAGTTTCGGAAACCACCACCAAAGAATCCTCGAAAGTATCCACTACTGAGGTTTCAAAAACTGAAAATACAAGGAGGCATCGAAGTCCTCAGAGACAAGCCAGAGGAGTATTTAGCGGCTTCATTGAAGCCTCTAATACACAATCAATCAAAATATTTAGCTTTTGATCTCCCACTCCTTAGAAGTGGAATCAACTCACCAAAAATGGTGGAAAATTGAAAGAGAGTTGACAATTAAGATAAGCTCAACGATAAGCTCCCATTTGACAGAACCTAGACATAAAAAATATAAGAGAGAGAGAGAGAGAGAGAGAGAGAGAGAGAGAGAAGGAAGCAGTAAAGCAAGATAATTGGGAATTATTGCTCATTCGATGAAGATAAGAAAGAGTAAAAGGGTGGATGATAGTGTTTTTCAAAATGCGCTAAACCCGTGTGAGTCATTTAGCGGAAAGGTCGGATGGAGGGTAGTTACTCCGTCCACTGACTGCGGTCCCGGTCTCTGACCAGTCAGGCTGTTGATTACATTGGTCTGGATGATTTTTTTTATTGGCTCTATGGAATCTTATCCGGTATATACTTGTATATGGAAAATAGTGATTCACTGAATTTTTTATTCATCTCTATCACATCAGGTCGTCAAGTTATACGGAAACGTTACTTTTCTCTTTTCGTATAACGTAAGTAAATGAGAAAGTGGTATATTACCCGGAGCTACTTTGCTGCTACTTAGCTTATTTTGGCTGCAAACTTGGAGACCAGGACAAACCATTTGCATCACACACAGCTTGCGAGAGTTGCATCAGTAAGCTCCAAATGTGGTCAGTTGGAAAACTTTGGAGTGCCAGTGGTATGACGGGAGCAGATGAACCACCATGATGACTGCTACTTTCGTATGACTAAAGTAGCTGGATTCAACAAGAAGACTAAAGATGACTCAAGAAATCGTAATGACACGATTGCAAATAAACCATACCCCCGGCCTGGATTGAACCCGCGGTCATAGAGTCTCAAAACTCCAGCCCGTCGCGTTAGCCACTAGACCAGCTAGCCACAATAAGATTCATCAATAAAGCAATAAAGCCTGTTCCATACTCTGAAGATATTCCTACACCTGTGCCACCTGAGTCATGGGAAATTTCATCAGAGTCTGATATCAGTGATTTTAGGGAGTTGGAAGTAGACTATGAACCACCAACAAATGACGATCCCAAATCCTTCAACCAAGCTGAGCTCAATGACTTGGTGAGAGACCTTAACCTTCTAAAAGAAAGCGCACAGTTACTCGGCTCTAGACTGAAGAAACACAGGCTTCTAGCTCCTGGAACAACATTCGCTTGGTATCGTCATCGTGAAGCAGAATTCACTCAGTTCTTTGACAAAGAGGAATCCTTAGTTTTTTGTTTAAATATTTCTGGCCTAACTGAACACATGGGGATGTCATACAAAGCAGATGAATGAAGACTCTTCATTGATTCTTCTAAAAGAAGTTTAAAGGCTGTATTTCTCTACATTGGCTGCATCTGTGCCAAGTGGCCATAGTGTCCAAATGTCAGAAACTTACGCTAATATGAAGACACTAATATCTGCAATCAAGTACCAGAATCACAATTTTCTCATTTGTGGTGATTTGAAAGTTATTGCTCTCCTGCTAGGTCTTCAAGGCGGATATACCAAGTATCCCTGTTTTCTGTCTTTGGGATAGTAGAGCAGACAGCCAGCACTATGAACAAAAATACTGGCCACCTAGACCCAGCTTCTAACCCGGAAATCACAACGTGAAAACTGTGCCACTAGTTGACCCCAAGAAAATTCTGCTGCCACCACTCCACATCAAATTAGGGCTTATGAAAAATTTTGTGAAGGCCTTGAACAAGAATGGAACTGCTTTCAAGTACCTGGAGTCAAAGTTTCCTTGTATAAGTAAAGGGAGGAATCTTTGTTGGCCCTCAGATTCGGGAATTGACGAAGGACAAGCATTTTGATGGAGCATTAACAGGTGTCGAGGTGAATGCCTGGATTTCATCCAAGCAGATTGTCCACAACTTCCTGGGAAACAGGCGCTCCCCCGAATATGAAAAAAATGATCCAAGATATGATTTCAAGTTTCCAACAACTTGGGTCTAGAATGAGTGTGAAGATGCATTCACATCTTGACTATTTTCCCAACAGCTCTAGGGACTACAGTGAGGAACAAGGAGAGCGGTTCCCTCAGGATATTTGCACCAAAGAAACTCAATACCAGGGCAAATGGAATGTCAGCATGATGTTGGATTACTGCTGGTCATTGAAACATAATGGTCTCGATGCACAGCACAAGCGATAATCAAAGCAGTCCTGCTTCCTTTCATGCAGTATGTAGGCTAACCATCAGGAGTATATATTTTTAATAAAATAATTTGATTTGATTCATGTTAATTTGGAACTCATAGTTCTTAAAACTAACAGAATGTGTTTTTCCATTACTTGCCTAATTTTAATAAATTAACAATTTATTAAAAATTCACATTTTTTATTATCATTAATTTGTATTTTATTCAAAATCCTTACGTGATAGAGCAAAATGGTTTAGATATTTACAATCAGAAGCCCAAGACTATGTAAAATCGCAACCATGAATTAAAATAAAAATTAAATACATTTCAAATGCAGACCAGTGTTATCCAGGAGGCGGAAGAGGGTATAAACTGAGACTTGTTGACGGGGGAGTGAGGGGGCATAAACTAAAAATTGGTGAAGGGGAAAATGAAAGGAAACTCACATGGGAGAGGGAGCAGAAGATGGCGTAAAACTATGCGCAAGGGGTGAAAATAAACAAAAAAGGGTAGGGAAGGGAAGAAAAAAGGAACATCCAGGTAAAAATAAGAAAATAGCATTATTAATCAGATCAAGGAGATGGAACATTAGTTAAAAATGGCAAGTGAAGTCACATGAGAGACGAGGGATCGAGTCGCTAAAAGGAAAAAAAAATAAATTGATTTAAAGATGAGAGCGCAAAAGCGAGAGGAATGAGAAAGAAAAAATAGAATCAGAGAGGAGAGAGAAAGAGAGAGGAGAGATAGATAGATAGATAGAGAGAGAGAGATAGATTGATAGATAGATAGAGAGAGAGAGAGAGAGAGAGAGAGAGAGGAGGTAGAAGCGAGGAAAACATCACCTAAGCAACGATTTTTCCTGTGCTTTCAGACTTGCTAAATGAACCTAATTGAATACAGGAAGAGGCAGGTGCTTTATGCCTTTGTTTTACTTAAGGCTTGACGTTGAAGATTTATATTACTAACTTCTGTGATATTTGCTCATTATACTATGATTTTTTGAGCGCGTATGATGAAAACACACACACACACAACATCAAAGAACAAGGATACAAGCAATTAAACAAGAAATCAATATTTTCGTTTGCGTAGGGAAGCAGAAAAGCAAATAGAAATGGACACAGCGTATAAGGTAAAGACAGCACCAAAATTTCTTACAGCCATGTCAAAAGAAAAGTTACCGTAACAACTCAGATAATAGTTCTGACAGAAAGGGAGGAGTCATATAATGAACTAAACAGAAGTTCCCACAATGCATTTACATGGGTGTCAGGCTCAGTAGTAGACCTCAAGGAGTATGATAGACACAGTTAAATTATCTCGAACTGACAAGAGTAATAAGGAAGTGACAAGACATCTGATGGAACATGATATATCAAAGGAAGCAAAACAAGATGGAATATCATTACAAATTCTATAAAGAGCTAAAGTCCTGTGCAAGTCACTATCACAGTTCTTAACAAATCATGAATAACTGGTGAAATCTCAGACCTCGAATAACAAACATAAGAACATTTTATCTGAAAGAGACAGAATGAAATGTACTTTACAAAACTTAGAGACACTTTAGAGATACAGTAAAAAGAGATCAAACTGAAAACTGAAAATTGTATAGACTGAATATTCTTTGACTGAAAGAAAGTCTCTGAAACAGCCTCATATTCTTTCTAATATAAATATTATTTCTAACAACATGAAAAATTCCTACATATCTTTATTTACGAATAATGCAAAAATATTTACTAATACTAGACAATATCACATTATATTCCATATGTAAGATAATAAACAAACTGTGTGTCAGCCGCTTCTCAGACACAGTAGTACTATGGATCCTGTCCTCTATACTGTACCATGATCATTTTAAAATTTAAAACACCGTAAGAGACATTACACTTTAAAGATTTCTCCGTAAGTCGCAAATTAAAATCTTTAGGGCGACGGACGGAAGATGTAATCAAGTTTAGAAAGAGAAAGAATGCCGAGAAAAGACTGGAAAAAAAACAAGCAATTAATTCTCCTTTCTCACCTGAAGGAAAGCAGGAGGGTGGTATCAGGCAGTGTCTTCTTGCATAGGGAAGGAAATGAGAAAGTCTTAAATTTTATGGGGTTGTAGGAGTCCTTCTGCTCTCTGGCACTCCAAACAGAGTGGTATTGCTAAGTTAGCTTAACGTAAATTAACGTATAGTCAGTCTACAGCAACACTAGATGCATTTCGTTAGCTGCATTATCCAATATTTCAAGCTTCTTGTACATCACCTCACACTGGAATACTAATTGCACTCTCAAACCCTCAAGAGGCATAGGACCTGTAGGTAAACTCCTTGAAGAAGCCTATGAGCTATAGCTCAACTTATCAAAGGGGTCCAGAAGGTGGATATCAAGTTCTTGAAGTCCCCACTAAAGGGAGATGCTTCGATGCCGGTGGGGAATCATTATTGAAAAATTGGACCAGTCTTCCTTTCCCTAGGTCGAACCTAATTGCCTTCTATTTCTTCAGGTTTTCAATGACCTTCATGGGTTTAGCGTTTCTTTATAAATATTATAATGATAATGTTAATAATTAAAGAACACCCTGAAGACAAAGAATTCCATCTTACCACACTAATGAGGCATAGAACCAATAGCTTAACGTCAAAAAGGCTCAGAAGCTGCACATCTACACCCATAAGAGGGTCAAGAACTGCAATAATCCTAACCATCCTCTAAGGAACACACATCCGCACTGAAGGTTTGAAACCTCCAGTCATCGCACAGTAACCATTTTGTTGAATAAAATTGAAGAAATTTGAATCTGCACTTTCCATTAACACTGTGAATCTTCATTTGAGGCAAATATACCTGCAGTGAAAATCTGAAGCTGATCAGACGAGGCATTCTTGTTGTATAACACAGAATTATGTTCATTACAATTTTTACGGTAAATTGGGATTTACAAACTCCAAGAACAAACCTAATATTCTTCATATATATTGGAGTGAGTTAAACAACTTCAGAAAGCCCTGGGAACGAATGGATCTGTCAGTTAAAAACAGAGTAGGGGAGTTAGTAGATAAGGAGATGGAAGTTTTGGGTAGATGTCGAGAATATTTTGAGGAACTTTTAAATGTCGTCGAAGAAAGGGAGGCGGTAGTTTCATGAACTGGCAAGGGAGGTATACCATCTTTTTAGGAGTGAAGAAGAGCAGGATGTGAGTGTGGGGGAGGTGCGTGAGGCATTACGTAGAATGAAAATGGGTAAAGCAGCTGGAACTGACGGGATCATGACAGAAATGTTAAAAGCAGGGGGGGATATAGTGTTGGAGTGGTTGGTATTTTTGTTTAAGAAATTTATGATAGAGGGGAAGGTACCTAGAGATTGGCGGAGAGCATATATAATCCCTTTATATAAAGGGAAGGGGGACAAAAGAGATTGTAAAAATTATAGAGGAATAAGTTTACTGAGTATACCAGGAAAAGTGTACGGTAGCGTCATAATTGAAAGAATTAGAGGTAAGACAGATTGTAGGATTGCGAATGAGCAAGGAGGTTTATAGTGGGCAGGGGATGTGTAGATCAAGTGTTTACATTGAAGCATATATGTGAACAGTATTTAGATAAAGGTAGGGAAGTTTTTATTGCATTTATGGATTTAGAAAAGGCATATGATAGAGTGGATAGAGGAGCAATGTGGCAGATGTTGCAAGTATATGGAATAGGTGGTAAGTTACTAAATGCTGTAAAGAGTTTTTATGAGGATAGTGAGGCTCAGGTTAGGGTGTGTAGAAGAGAGGGAGACTACTTCCCGGTAAAAGTAGGTCTTAGACAGGGATGTGTAATGTCACCATGGTTGTTTAATATATTTATAGATGGGGTTGTAAAAGAAGTAAATGCTAGGGAGTTCGGGAGTGGGGTGGGATTAAATTATGGGGAATCAAATACAAAATGGGAATTGACACAGTTGCTTTTTGCTGATGATACTATGCTTATGGGAGATTCTAAAGAAAAATTGCAAAGGTTAGTGGACGAGTTTGGGAGTGTGTGTAAAGGTAGAAAGTTGAAAGTGAACATAGAAAAGAGTAAGATGATGAGGGGTATCAAATGATTTAGATAAAGAAAAATTGGATATCAGATTGGGGAGGAGGAGTATGGAAGAAATGAATGTTTTCAGATACTTGGGAGTTGACGTGTCGGCGGATGGATTTATGAAGGATGAGGTTAATCATAGAATTGATGAGGGAAAAAAGGTGAGTGGTGCATTGAGGTATATGTGGAGACAAAAAACGTTATCTATGGAGGCAAAGAAGGGAATGTATGAAAGTATAGTAGTACCAACACTCTTATATGAGTGTGTAGCTTGGGTTATGAATGCAGCAGCGAGGAGGCGGTTGGAGGCAGTGGAGATGTCCTGTCTAAGAACAATATATATATATATATATATATATATATATATATATATATATATATATATATATATATATATATATATATATATATATAACAAGTCGGCCGTCTCCCACCGAGGCAGGGCGACCCAAAAAGAGAGAAAATCCCCAAAAATAATATACTTTCATCATCATTCAACACTTTCACCTCACTCACACATAATCACTGTTTTTGCAGAGGTGCTCAGAACACAACAGTTTAGAAGCATATACGTATAAAGATACACAACATATCCCTCCAAACTGCCAATATCCCGAACCCCTCCTTTAAAGTGCAGGCATTGTACTTCCCATTTCCAGGTCTTAAGTCCGGCTATATAAAAATAACCGGTTTCCCTGATTCCCTTCACTAAATATTACCCTGCTCACACTCCAACAGATCGTCAGCTCCTAAATACCATTTGTCTCCATCCACTGCTATCGAACACGCTCACGCACGCCTGCTGGAAGTCCAAGCCCCTCGCCCACAAAACCTCCCTTACCCCTTCCTTCCAACCTTTTCAAGGATGACCCCTGCCCCGCCTTCCTTCCCCAACAGATTAAACGCTCTCCATGTCACTCTACTTTGATCCATTCTCTTTAAATGACCAAACCACCTCAACAAACCCTCTTCAGCCCTCTGACTAATACTTTTATTAACTCCACACTTTCTCCTAATTTCCACACTCCGAATTTTCTGCATAATATTTACACCACTCATTGCCCTTAGACAGGATAATATATATATATATATATATATATATATATATATATATATATATATATATATATATATATATATATATATATATATATATAGGGGGTCGGCCTAGGAAAGGTTGGAGGGAGGGGGTAAAGGAGATTTTGTGTGCGAGGGGCTTGGACTTCCAGCAGGCATGCGTGAGCGTGTTTGATAGGAGTGAATGGAGACAAATGGTTTTTAATACTTGACGTGCTGTTGGAGTGTGAGCAAAGTAACATTTATGAAGGGGTTCAGGGAAACCGGCAGGCCGGACTTGAGTCCTGGAGATGGGAAGTACAGTGCCTGCACTCTGAAGGAGGGGTGTTAATGTTGCAGTTTAAAAACTGTAGTGTAAAGCACCCTTCTGGCAAGACAGTGATGGAGTGAATGATGGTGAAAGTTTTTCTTTTTCGGGCCACCCTGCCTTGGTGGGAATCGGCCAGTGTGTTAATAAAAATAAAAAAATAAATATATTTATATATAATGTATAGCGTAGTGTCACGTATAATGAGGTGTCGCAGAGTGCAGTGAGTGGGCAACTCTGCCAGGCCTACCTCCTCAGGTCATCACACCTCTACGACTACTCCATCATTCTACCCCCTCCTCCTTCCTTCCCCGCCAACCACGAGGACTTGAGACCCCCAACTACATCTCGGCCTACGCTCTCCTCCACCCCTCTCCACCTTCACCATGAACAACTCGTGGTATGAGCCGCCACCCATGAGTGTTATTTTCCTTCAAGCCCAAGCTTACCACACAGATTAAGGTATGACAGATGATGCAGCTAGCCAGCCACAAAACCAGGGAAGCAGTGTACCTAACAGTGAAAGAAGAGGCACATGTCAGGTGTGTGGAGTGTATCGGGCACTCAACAGGAATGGCCTTATACGTGCACATAATGGGTGTGCTGGATCACATATGGTCCCTGCAGCCTTAACAGACAGAAGAAAACTCCAATGGTAACCTCCGAAGATCTTCTGCTGCCATTCAAATCCACTGCTAGCAGTACCCTATCTCACAATCCTAAAGCGGCTCGTCCATATGCGGCAGGGAAATTCACAGACCTTCTCAAGCAGATGAATGAAGGTTCTACCAACTTAGAAGCCCGGGGCACCTTTAAGGCTTGGCGCAACTTGGCAGGAGTCACTCATCACTTTCAGATCACTCATAATAGCAGTGAGCAACTACCTAAGAATAGATAATTGTGTCCCTTTGCCCCATCATCGCAGGAATCACAGAGGTAGACTCAAGAAAAATAACACTGAAAACGAGAAAATTTGCCCACAGGCTAGCAAAAAAACGAAGAAGGTAATACAGTGGGAACAATCAGAATAATTACAAGTGACGACTCTGTTGCTTCCAAGATGAGACCACAGCCCAAGCACTAAGAGACAAGCATCCAGCAAGGGACACCGTAGCCGTCAACAACAACCCTGAGAAAGATCTCTTCACTGGATAATTAATTTTGCCAGAATCGGAAGTCTATAAGGCGACAGTGTTATTTCCAGCAGGATCTGCAGGAGGTTACATTGGAATTCGACCACAATACATCAAAGAGATGATAAATCCAGTATTCGGCACAGCTGCATCAATTATTTTCTCCAAGTTAACATCCTTTGTCAACAACTGTCTGACTGGGGGTTCCAGAAGAAATTAAACCTTTCTATTTCGGAGTCTCATTATGCACTTTGAAGAAGAAGGATGGGGTAATCAGGCCCATTGCTGTTGGTAACACTCTTCGCCGCCTCGTTGCCAAAGCAGCAATAAGAAACATTCCCATAGAAGCCGCCAGTTTACTCCAGCCAAACCAACTGGGCTTTGGGGTCTTTTAAGGCAGCCAGGGCCTACATCAGGGATCTACCAGAAGATAAGGACGTTGTCATACTAGACTTCAGAAATGCCTTTAATATGGTGAAAAAATATATGTTCTTGGCAGCTGTTTGGGATCTGTTCCCCAGTCTTTTTCCCTTCATTTCAGCTGGATATCAGATTGGAGGGAGAGAGTATGGAGGAGGTGAATGTATTCAGATATTTGGGAGTGGACGTGTCAGTGGATGGGTCTATGAAAGATGAGGTGAATCATAGAATTGATGAGGGAAAAAGAGTGAGTGGTGCACTTAGGAGTCTGTGGAGACAAAGAACTTTGTCCTTGGAGGCAAAGAGGGAAATGTATGAGAGAATAGTTTTACCAACGCTCTTATATGGGTGTGAAGCGTGGGTGATAAATGTTGCAGTGAGGAGAAGGCTGGAGGCAGTGGAGATGTCATGTCTGAGAGCAATGTGTGGTGTGAATATAATGCAGAGAATTCGTAGTTTGGAAGTTAGGAGGAGGTGCAGGATTACCAAAACTGTTGTCCAGAGGGCTGAGGAAGGGTTGTTGAGGTGGTTTAGACATGTGGAGAGAATGGAGCGAAACAGAATGACTTCAAGAGTGTATCAGTCTGTAGTGGAAGGAAGGCGGGGTAGGGGTCGGCCTAGGAAAGGTTGGAGGGAGGGGGTAAAGGAGGTTTTGTGTGCTAGGGGCTTGGACTTCCAGCAGGCATGCGTGAGCGTGTTTGATAGGAGTGAATGGAGACAAATGGTTTTTAATACTTGACGTGCTGTTGGAGTGTGAGCAAAGTAACATTTATGAAGGGGTTCAGGGAAACCGGCAGGCCGGACTTGAGTCCTGGAGATGGGAAGTACAGTACCTGCACTCTGAAGGAGGGGTGTTAATGTTGCAGTTTAAAAACTGTAGTGTAAAGCACCCTTCTGGCAAGACAGTGATGGAGTGAATGATGGTGAAAGTTTTTCTTTTTCGGGCCACCCTGCCTTGGTGGGAATCGGCCAGTGTGATAATAAATAAAAAAAAATCAGCTGGCTACAGCAACCCTCAATTATTTTGTTTGGCGAACATGAAATTCCTTCATCAGAGTGTGTTCAGCAGGGTGACCCACTTGCTCCATTTCTCTTCTGCTTGGCGATAAGAGAACTAACTTCCAGTTCATCCTCAGTCCCTCCAAGTATGAAATCATCACAACCAACGAGGAAATAATCAGAGCTCTGCGAACAATCCTTCCTGAAGCCTCTACTACCACTCCAGCCGAGAGCACCCTCTTGGGAGCACCGCTGGGTCATCAGGCCATCGACACAGTCCTCACGGACCAACTGGATGACCTAAAGAGAATGGAGGAGAGAATAAGGGATCTTGATGCCCATGATGCCCTGTATCTCCTCATAAGTTAACTTACTCTGCTAAGACTCAATTCTTGAGGTGCGCACCCTCTTTTGGCAACCCAACACTCAACGAATATGACTCACTCCTGAGATCAAACTTTAAGAAGGCACTGAATCTGTTACTGGAAGATCTGCAATGGGATGAGACAACTCTCCCAGTGAGATTGGGAGGTATAGGGGTGTGGAAGGCAACGCAGGTAGCTTTACCTGCACTTCTGTCCTCAGGATAAGTGTACTTCAGTGGTCAGTGAAGGTAAAGATACTACTTCCCCTGCAAATGGAGGTAAGCACATACTTGTGGTTGGTGACTCACAGGTAAGATATATGGACCGTTCCTTCTGTAATAGGAATTAGAAGGTAAGAGATAGAGTGTGCTTCCCAGGAGCTGGTGTTAGTGACATAGTCGACAGGTTGGATAATATTATGTCAGGTAATGGGAACAAGCCTATTATCTGTCTCAGTGCTGGTGGAAATGATATTGGGAAGGGTAGGAGAGAAGAGCTGCTAGATAAGTACAGGTCAGCTACAGATTTAATTAAGTCTAAGGGAGGAGTCCCAATTATATGTAGCATCTTGCCTAGAAGGGGAGTGGGCAATGAATGGTTGTCTAGGGCAATTGGCGTAAATTGCTGGCTAGACAGATACTGCAAGGAACTTGCAATCCCATTCATTGACAACTGTAACAACTTTTATGGCAAACATGATATGTATGCAAGGGATGGAGTACATCTTTCTGGGGCAGGGGTGGTAGCACTTGCAAACTCAATCAAGTGGGCCACTGCTGAAATGCCTAGGATTTTAAACTGATAGAAGATAGAGGTATGGGTGTGTGTGGGAAACAGTCAGGTTGCAACACTTGGGTTGGAAACAGTAAATGTATAAAAGACATTCCTCATGAAGTTATAAATAAAGACAATAGATCATGTCAGCAAACAGAGGGAGACAGCAGAGGGCAGCAAGGGACTAGCTCCCTTAAGGTCTATTATACTAATAGCAGGAGTGTAAGAAATAAGATAGATGAGCTAAGATTAATTGCAAGTGCAGGAAACATAGATATTATTGCTATAACAGAGACCTGGCTCAATCTGAAAGATAGAGAGATGCCTTCTGAATGTCACATACAAGGCTATAAATTATTCCACACTGACAGGGTCAACAGGAAGGGTGGTGGAGTAGCGATGTATGTCAGAGACAATTTAAATTGTTGTGTTAGACAAGATATTAAATTAGAAGCGTCAGCCACTGAATCTGTTTGGTTACAGCTTCTCAGGGGCCGTGAAAAACTAATTTTGAGTGTGATTTACAGATCCCCAAAACTTGATAGGGAGTGCGGTAAACTTCTATGGGATGAAATTCGTAAGGCCCCTACATACGAAAATGTTGTGATAATGGGAGATTTCAACTACAGACAGATTGACTGGAGCAATTTGACAAGAAATTTAGAATCAAGTGACTTTCTTGATACGATTCAGGATTGTTTTTTAAAGCAGTTTGTAACAGAGCCAACTAGAGGAAATAACCTGCTTGACTTGGTTCTTGATAGCAGGGAAACGCTAATTATTAATAATCTTGAGGTTAATGATGAGCTCGGGGAAAGTGATCACAAATTACTCATTTTCAATATATCATGGAATTTCCCTAATAATGGCAATCAAGTCTCTGTCCCTGACTTTCGCTTGGCTAATTTCATAGGACTGAAAAATTACTTGGGTGGGCTGAACTGGAATGACATGACTAAGGGTCAGGTAGGTGGTGATGACTGCCGATATGACGTTTTCCAGGGCATAGTTCTAGCTGCTCAAACAACTTATGTTCCAAATAAGGAAATCAGATCAAGCAAAAATGATCTTAAATGGATGAACAATAAATTAAAACATCTCATTGGTCAAAAGAGAGGCATATATAGGCAAATCAAAAGAGGAGAGATGCAATTAAGAAATCAATATATTCAGTTAAAGAGAGAAATGAAAAAGGGAATAAGAAAAGCAAAAAGAGATTATGAGGTTAAAGTTGCAAGAGAATCGAAGACTAACCCAAAAGGATTTTTTCAGGTATAGAGAAGTAAGATCAGGGACAAGATAGGCCCACTCAAAAGTTACTCGGGTCAGCTCACAGACAGTGATAAGGAAATGTGTAGAATTTTTAACACATACTTCCTCTCAGTTTTTACTCAGGAAGATACTAGCGATATTCCAGAAATAATAAATTATGTAGAACAGGATGATAATAAACTATGCACGATTAGGGTCACAAGTGACATGGTTCTTAGGCAAATTGATAAATTAAAACCTAACAAATCCCCAGGCCCTGATGAACTGTATGCAAGGGTTCTAAAGGAATGTAAAGAGGAGCTTAGCAAACCTCTGGCTAATCTTTTCAATATATCACTACAGACTGGCATGGTGCCAGATAAGTGGAGAATGGCAAATGTGATACCTATTTTCAAAGCAGGTGACAGGTCCTTAGCTTCGAACTATAGACCGATAAGCCTAACCTCCATAGTGGGAAAATTTATGGAATCAATAATTGCCGAGGCAGTTCGTAGCCACCTTGAAAGCACAAATTAATCAACGAATCTCAGCATGGTTTTACAAAGGGGCGTTCCTGCCTTACGAATTTATTAACTTTTTTCACTGAGGTATTTGAGGAGGTAGATCATGGTAATGAATATGATATTGTGTATATGGACTTCAATAAAGCTTTTGACAGGGTCCCACATCAGAGACTATTGAGGAAAATTAAGGCACATGGAATAGGAGGAGAAATTTTTTCCTGGATGAGGCATGGTTGACAAATAGGCAGCAGAGAGTTTGCATAAATGGGGAGAAATCAGAGTGGGGAAGCGTCACGAGCGGTGTTCCACAGGGGTCAGTGTTGGGCCCCCTGCTGTTCACAATCTACATAAGCGACATAGATGAGGGCATAAAGAGCGACATAAGCAAGTTTGCCGATGACACTAAAATAGGCCGTCGAATTCATTCTGACGAGGACATTAGAGCACTCCAGGAAGATTTGAATAGACTGATGCAGTGGTCGGAGAAGTGCCAGATGCAGTTTAATATAGACAAATGCAAAGCTCTAAATGTTGGACAGGAAAATAACCATGCCACATATAAATTAAATAATGTAGATCTTAATATTACGGATTGAGGAAAAGATTTAGGAGTCCTGGTTAGCAGTAATCTGAAACCAAGACAACAGTGCGTAAGTGTTCGCAATAAAGCTAACAGACTCCTTGGCTTCATATCAAGAAGCATAAATAATAAGAGTCCTCAGGTTGTTCTTCAACTCTATATATCTTTGGTTAGACCTCATTTGATTATGCTGCAAAGTTTTGGTCTCCGTATTATAGAATGGATATAAATGCTCTGGAAAACATACAAAGGAGGATGACAAAGTTGATCCCATGTATCAGAAATCTTCCCTATGAGGATAGACTGAGGGCCCTGAATCTGCACTCTCTAGAAAGGCGTAGAATTAGGGGGATATGATTGAGGTGTATAAATGGAAGACAGGAATAAATAAAGGGGATGTAAATAACGTGCTGAAAATATCTAGCCTAGACATGACTCGTAGCAATGATTTTAAGCTGGAAAAATTCAGATTCAGGAAGGATATAGGAAAGCACTGGTTTGGTAACAGAGTTGTGGATGAGTGGAACAAACTCCCGAGTACAGTTATTGAGGCTAAAACGTTGTGTAGTTTTAAAAATAGGTTAGATAAATACATGAGTGGGTGTGGGTGGGTGTGAGTTGGACCTGATTAGCTTGTGCTACTAGGTCAGTTGTGTTGTTCCTTCCTTAAGTGAATGTGACCTGCCCTGACTAGGTTGGGGCATTGGCTTAAGCCTTTAAGAGACTTGGACCTGCCTCGCATGGGCCAGTAGGCCTTCTGCAGTGTTCCTTCTTTCTTATATTCTTATGTTCGGCTTCCAGTGGACTAGTCAATGAGATTGTCCCCGAAATCTTGAGAGGTGCGATAGGAGCTCAAGACCCCAGGTTTATTGAAACAGCCATTCTGTGGGACACCCTTGTCGACCTCTCAAGCAGACCAGTTCCTCCAAGAGAGCACAAACATTCCCACTGGAACAAACCGATATTGGAAAAAATTGCCAGCACAATACTCAACAACGCTTCAGGAAAGGACAAAGCTCGTCTCCTGGCAGTGAAGGCACCACACTCAGGAGATTTCCTTTTAGCTGTTCCCAATTCCTACCTGGGCACTCGACTCGACCCACAGGCCATTCGGACTGGCGTTGCTCTTCCTAGCCGCTCACATACTCTTCAAACATAGGTGTATTTGCGGTAGAGTGTCGGCTGATCAATTCGGACTTCATGGTCTTGTGTATCATACATCAGAAGGGAAGTTTGCTAGACATGAGAAGGTCAACGACATCATATAGAGAAGCTTCGCCACAGTCCGTTGCTCAGCTGAACGGGAACCCCAAGTGCAAAAGTCTGATGATAGTCAAAAGTGTCCTGATGGAGTCACTATGCTACCCTGGAAGGATGGTAAGCAGATTGCCTGGGACTACACCTGTGCTGCCACATTGGTAGACACCTACTTGCCATACTCTGGAGATGAAATGGGTGAAGCCGCCAGCTACAGTGAGACCCAGAAGATCCGCAAATATGAAGCCCTGCCCCTTTGCTATAACTTCATTCCAGTAGAGCCAGAGACCCTTGGAGCATGGGGAAAGTGTGCTCTAAAGTTCCTCAAAGAGCTGGGTGAAAAGCTCGTCACAGAAACCAAGGACCACAGAGCGGCCAGCTTCCTCTTTCAGAGACTCAGTGTTGCGATCCACAGGGAAAATACGTGCAGCATCATAGGCACGCGGTCCACCGCCGGGGAGCTGGACGAAGTATTCCAGATGTACCTCTGGAATGTTTTTTATGTTGTTCTATTCCCCATTGTATTTTTGTCAATGTACTTTGTTTTTAAAAAAGTTCACATAGAATATAGAATATTGGGGGTGGTAAAAGACAATATTCAAACAGATCTGGGGAGAACCTCGAGTTTTTCCTGAAGTGCGTAAAATTGATCAATTGGCAAGAACTCATTTATAATTAAGTCCTTACTAAAATTTTCTCTTATGCGCTTAAAGATATATTTTTTTTATTTATGTTAATGTAAGAATTAATAATTTTGTACCAAACGAGCCTTAGAAAACTTACCGTACCTTATTATGACAAGCGCAATTTAATTTAGCCGAATCCAAATAAATATATTTTAGATAAGTTTATAATAATTTAATATTAAACAAACAAAATGAAATATATTTTTTCGTTATGTTCAGAATGATTTTTGCGATACTATTGCATACAACAATTTTTCCCGAGCCTTATTAGGCAAAAGCGTTGCTATTTAAGCCAAAATCGCACTTTTACCTATTCAGCACGACATATATATGCAATAAGATCACAGCAAACTGGTGATATCACAATATACAAAACAAACGCAGTGAAAAATCACAATTGCTCTTGGAATTTCACTATTTTTCACGGTGTGTGTGTGTGTGTGTGTGTGTGTTTGTGGGAGGAACGTAGGCCTGTTAAATACTGTTGTATTCAAGCAGCCTGTTTGCTCTTTTTTCCCCGTCTCATGAACTAATGGTACTGAGTAAATCTTGCAAACTTATACTTAGGTTCAACATTCACATCTCATTACTTGCCTCTGCTGCCTAATAGTTCTCATTCCCGTAGTATTTCCTTTACAAGTTAGTCCTGGTCCGCGACCGGGCAGCAAGGCTGATGATCCCTGGGATTATTAACAGATAACTGAATAAATGATAAATTAAATTCACGTGGCATTATTCAAATAGAAATATGTAAAGAGTAGCTTGTAGTTGGGATATCTCTGTTTGGAGATTAATTATCTCTGCTTGGAGCTTGGTTATCACTGCTTGAAGAAGGTTGCCTGGAGATCGCATATCGTTTGAAGATAGGTTATAGTTGCTTTGAGACGTGTTATCGTTGTTTATGGACCGGTTATCTCTGCTGGGAGAAGTTATCCATGCTTGTCGACCAAATATTGCTGCTTAGTAGTGGTGCTAGTGGGTGGTGGAGCAGGTGGTTCCAGTGGGTGGTGGTGCAGGTGGTGCTAGTGAGTGGTGATGCCAGAGGGTGGTGGTTCAGGTGGTGTCAGGAAGTGGTGGTGCAGGTGGTGCCAGTGGGTGGTTGTGCAGGTTGTGCCAGTGAGTGGTGGTGCAGGTGGTATCAGTGGGTGGTGAATGTGAGTGGTGGTGCAGGTCGTATCATCAGATGGTGGTGCAGGTGATGTCAGTGAGTGGTGGTGCAGGTGATACAAATGGGCGATGATGCAGGTGGCGCTAGTGGGTGGTGGTGCAGGTGGTGCCAGTGAGTGGTGGTGCAGGTGGTACCAAAGATGTTGGTGTAGATGGTACCAGTGAGTAGTGATGCAAGTTGTGCCAGTGAGTGGTGGTGGTGGTGCAGGTGGTACAAGTGGATGGTGCTGTAAATGGTGCCAGTGAGCGGTGATGCAGGTGGTGCAAGTGGGTTTTGGTGTGGGTAGTGCCTATGAATGGTGGTGTAAGTGGTGTCAATGAGTGGTGGAGCAGGTGGTATCAGTGAGTGGTGGTGCAGGCAGTGCCAGTGAGTGGTGATGCAGGTGGTGCCAGTGAATTGTGATGCAGGTGGTGCCAGTGAGTGGTGGTGCAGGTGGTACCAGTAGATGTTGGTGTAGATGGTACCAGTGAGTAGTGATGCAAGTTGTGCCAGTGAGTGGTGGTGGTGGTGCAGGTGGTACAAGTGGATGGTGCTGTAAATGGTGCCAATGAGCGGTGATGCAGGTGGTGGAAGTGGGTTTTGGTGTGGGTAGTGCCTATGAATGGCGGTGTAAGTGGTGTCAGTGAGTGGTGGAGCAGGTGGTATCAGTGAGTGGTGGTGCAGGCAGTGCCAGTGAGTGGTGATGCAGGTGGTGCCAGTGAGTGGTGATGCAGGTGGTGTCAGTGAGTGGTGATGCAGGTGGTGTCAGTGAGTGGTGGTGCAGGTGGTGCCAGTGAGTGGTGGTGCAGGGAGTATCATTGGGTGGTGGTGCAGGTGATGCCAGTGAGTGGTGGTTCAGGTGGCATCAGTTGATGATGCTGTAGGTGGTATCAGTGAATGGTGGTGCAGGTGGTGTCAGTAGACAGTAGTGCAGGTGGTATTAGTGGATTGTGATTAAAGTGATGCCAATGGATGATGGTACAGGTGGAGTCAGTGGATGGTGGTGCAGATGGTGCCATCGGGTGGTAGTACAGCTGGTTTAAGTAGGTGGTGGTACAAATAACGATAGTGCATGCTGGTGATGTTGGTGGGGGTAGATGATAGTGGTAGTAGTCCTGGTGGAGGTGGTGGTGAGGATAGTAGTGGTTATTTCCCCTCACACATAACTGCACATCCAATACATACTACTCAACAATTTCCGCTTAACTCGCTAGTGGGTTCTTTTTCTCTACTGCTTCAGTGAATACCTATTTTTTATGCTGTGTCTCCGAAAACTAGAAATATACATTTATATTTTTGTTGTATTTATACATTTATATTTTTGTTGTAGTTATACATTTATATTTTTGTTGTAGTTATACATTTATATTTTTGTTGTAGATATACATTTATATTTTTGTTGTAGATATACATTTATATTTTTGTTGTAGTTATACATTTATATTTTTGTTGTATTTATACATTTATATTTTTGTTGTAGTTATACATTTATATTTTTGTTGTATTTATACATTTATATTTTTGTTGTAGTTATACATTTATATTTTTGTTGTAGTTATACATTTATATTTTTGTTGTAGATATACATTTATATTTTTGTTGTTATAAATTTATATTTTTGTTGTAGTTACTTTCACTTATACAGTGAAGATAAAAATAATTCTACACAATATAGAGAGTCACATACACCGAGGTTCTATTTACAAGGTGAGGGTGTTGTGCAGGTTCACCTTGATTAGATCATGTCGTCACTCCGTGTAGCAATCAACGAGGATGTTAATGATTGCCTTTCTGCACAATTTTATGCACTTGTCACTCTGGATTATCCGAGACGGATATCCTCTCCAACACTTGCTCCTTCCTGTTGTTTCAGTCGTCATCGTCCCTTCCTTTGTTGCTCCCCTTCTCGGTCCCCCTGTTATTGCTCAGCTCTTGTTTCCACTAATGTTTGCCTCGATTTTTTCTCTTATTACCCTCAGACTGTGACATACGTGCATTATTGTTGGAAATGATTTATTTATGCTGACTTACCCGTGATTGGCAGGAGGGAAGGATTTACTGAGGGATTTCTGTTATGGTCCTTTTCTCATCTAAATATACATTACTATAGTATTTTCTTTCTCTCTCTTTCTTTCTCTCTCTCTCTCTCTCTCTCTCTCTCTCTCTCTCTCTCTCTCTCTCTCTCTCTCTCTCTCTCTCTCTCTCTCTCTCTCTCTCTATCTATCTGTTTATCTGTCTGTCTGTCTGTCTGTCTGTCTCTGTCTCTGTCTCTCTGTCTGTCTCTCTCTCTCTCTCTTTATTTATCTATCTGTCTATCTGTCTATCTGTCTGTCTGTCTCTCTGTCTCTGTCTCTGTCTCTGTCTCTCTCTCTCTCTCTCTCTCTCTCTCTCTCTCTCTCTCTATATATATATATATATATATATATATATATATATATATATATATATATATATATATATATATATATATATATATATATATATATATATATATGTCGTGCCGAATTTGTAAAATTGGTCAATTAGCAAGAACTCGTTTACAACTAAGTCCTTTCTAAAAATTTCTCTTATATGTTTAAAGATATATTTTTTTCATTTATGATAATGTAAAAATTTATAATTTTTCACCAAAAGAATCTTAGAAAACTTACCTAACCTTATTCTAACAGGCGCAATTTAGTTTAGTCTAATCCTACTAATTATATTTTAAAAACGTTTATAGTAATTTATTACTAAACAAACACAATGAAATATATTTTTTTCGTTAGGTTCAGAATGATTTTGGCGAAATTATTGCATACACAAATTTTCACTTGTCCTATATGGCAAGATGAGCGTTGCTATTTAAGCCAAGATCGCAAGTTCTGCCTATTCGGCACGACATATATATATATATATATATATATATATATATATATATATATATATATATATATATATATATATACATATATATATATATATATATATATATATATATATATATATATATATATATATATATATATATATATATATATATATATATATATATTTAACGTCACACACCCAGCAGAGCTAGGTGTTGTTCATGATCCGAGGACACTCGTGGTAGTGGTAAGCTCAAGGCTAATTTTAACCACCTCCTGTTTGAATACCAGCCTCCACAAAGAGTTTATATATTAATGAAACCACGAAGCAAATCTCTTGAGGCGGGAGAATGTGTCGCAGGATCTAATCTCGGCTCGCTGCAGTCTTGTAAATGATTCAGTAACACTTGCTTTGTGGTTTCGCTACTAAATAAACTGCTTGCGAAGGCTGGTATTCAAACGGGAGATGGTTGAAATTAGCCTTGAGCTTACTTCTACTATGAGTGTCCTCGGATCATGTAGTCCCTCTGCCTACTCTCTCCAGCTCATCAAAATCGCATTGTTTTTTTGATGAGCAGTGCCACTCCTCCACTCACTCTGTTACTTCCGTCTTTCGTCAGAATCTGATATCCCGTTGGAAAGATGGCATCTGTTATCATGCTTGTGAGCTTGGTTTCGGTGAGAGCTATGGTGTCCGGTGATGCCTCTTTGATTCTTTCGTTCCACTCCTCCCAATTATTCGTTATTCCATCAGCGTTGGTGTACCATTCCTTCGGTTTCCACTCTAATACTGTGTTCTGGGGGGCCTATGGGGGTGGGAGGCCTGGTAGTGTGCTCTTGGATTGTACAGCAAATTGTGGGGAGGGGACTGTAAGTGTAGAATGTAGTTTGTGTTGCGACAGCATGTTTGGCTGTGGGGGGGTTCTGATGGTGGTTGTGTGTGTTTGTACTTGTTGCTCTGCCCAGTTCTGGTTGTCCTCTGCTAATTCTGTCCTTGTCTCTCCTCCTACATCCTTTCGTTTATGTGTCTTCTCCCTCCAATGCTGTCGTTCTGTTCTTGTCCTGTCACGGTCTAGGAACACTCTCTTGTATGTTGATGACTCCTTCAGCCGTGGTTTCTCTTGCAGGATCCTGTTCTGCACCATTTTGGTCCTCAAAATAAAATTGACTGGCCGATGTCTCCCCTTCAAATGCTCTCCTACTCTTTGTATATGTGTGTGTGTATGTATGTGTGTGTGTGTGCATGTGTGTGTTTGTGTGTTTGTGTGTGTGTGTGTGTGTGTGTGTGCGCGCGTGTGTGTGTGTGTGTGTGTGTGTGTGTGTGTGTACTCACCTAGTTGTGCTCACCTAGTTGTGGTTGCAGGGGTCGAGTCCTAGCTCCTGGCCCCGCCTCTTTACTGGTAGCTACTAGGTCACTCTTCCTGAACAGTGAGCTTTATCATACCTCTGCTTAAAGCTATGTATGGATCCTGTCTCCACCACATCACTTCCCAAACTATTCCACTTACTGACTACTCTGTGGCTGAAGAAATACTTCCTAACATCCCTGTGATTCATCTGTGTCTTCAACTTCCAACTTTGTCCCCTTGTTGCTGTGTCCCATCTCTGGAACATCCTGTCTTTGTCCAACTTGTCAATTTCTCTCAGTATTTTGTATGTCGTTATAATGTCCCCCTATCTCTCCTGTCCTCCAGTGTCGTCAGGTCGATTTCCCTTAACCTCTCCTAGTAGGGCATACCCCATAGCTCTGGGACTAGTCTTGTTGCAATCCTTTGCACTTTCTCTAGTTTCTTTATGTGCTTGGCTAGGTGTGGGTTCCAAACTGGTGCCGCATACTCCAATATGGTAACATCCACAGATAACATTACATCATAACATAACTTAGTAAGGAAGACATTAATTAACAGGTTACCACAACCACAAACAATATTGTTTCATCAAGAGGTAGAGTCTCCCAGTAACATACACGGTGTACAGGGTCCTGAATGATTCCTTATTAAGATGTCGGAATGCTGTTCTGAGGTTTGCTAGGCGCCCATATGCTGCAGCAGTTATTTGGTTGATGTGCGCTTCAGGAGATGTGCCTGGTGTTATACTCACCCCAAGATCTTTTTCCTTGAGTGAAGTTTGTAGTCACTGTCCCATTAGACTACTCCGTCTGCGGTCTTCTTTGCCCTTCCCCAATTTCCATGACTTTGCACTTGGTGGGGTTGAACTCCAGGAGTCAATTGCTCGACCAGGTCTGCAGCCTGTCCAGATTCCTTTGTAGTTCTGCCTGGTCTTCGATCGAATGAATTCTTCTCATCAACTTCACATCATCTGCAAACAGGGACATTTCGGAGTCCATTCCTTCCGACTGACCCCTGTGGAACCCCACTTGTCACAGGTGCCCGTTCTGACACCTCGCCACGTACCATCACTCGCTGCTATCTTCCTGACAAGTATCCCCTGATCCATTATAGTGCCTTTCCTGTTATTCCTGCTTGGTCCTCCAGTTTTTGCACTAATCTCTTGTGTGGAAATGTGTCAAACGCCTTCTTACAGTCCAAGAAAATGCAAACTACCCACCTCTCTCTTTCTTGTCTTATTGCTGTCACCCTGTCATAGAACTCCAGTAGGTTTGTGACACAGGATTTCCCGTCCCTGAAACCATGTTGGCTGCTGTTGATGAGATCATTCCTTTCTAGGTGTTCCACCACTCTTCTGATAATCTTCTCCATGACATTGCATACTATGCATGTCAGTGACACTGGTCTGTAGTTTAGTGCTTCATGTCTGTCTCCTTTTTTAAAAATTGGGACTACATTTGCTGTCTTCCATGCCTCAGGCAATCTCCTTGTTTCGAAAGATGTATTGAATACTGTTGTTAGGAGTACACATAGCGCCTCTGCTCCCTCTCTCAGGACCCATGGACCCATTGCCTTTGAGGTATCTAGCTCACTCAGAAACCTCTTAACTTCTTCCCCGGTTGTGTGTACTGTGTCTAGCACTTGGTGGTGTACCTCGCCTCTCCGTCTTTCTGGAGCCCCTTCTGTCTCCTCTTTGAACACTTCTTTGAATCCAGCCACAAAATAGAGCGAAAAACTAACGTCAAAGACCTGGAGTGATCATGTCGGAGGATCTCACCTTCAAGGACCATAACATTGTATCAATCGCATCTGCTAGAAAAATGACAGGATGGATAATGAGATCTTTCAAAACTAGGGATACTGAGCCCATGATGGCACTCTTCAGGTCGCTTGTTCTATCTAGACTGGAATATTGCTGCACACTAACAGTACCTTTCAAGGCAGGTGAAATTGCTGACCTACAAAATGCACAGAGAACCTTCACGGCGCGCATAACGGAAATAAAACACCTCAATTGCTGGGAGCGCTTAAAGTTCCTGAACCTGTATTCCCTGGAACGCAGGCGGGAGAGATACACGATTATATACACCTGGAAAATCCTAGAGGGACTAGTACCAAACTTGCACACGAAAATCACTCAATACGAAAGCAAAAGACTGGGCAGACGATGCAACATCCCCCCCCCCAATGAAAAGCAGGGGTGTCACTAGCACGTTAAGAGACAACACAATAAGTGTCAGGGCCAAAGATTGTTCAACTATCTCCCAGCATACATAAGGAGGATTACCAATAAACCCCAGGCTGTTTTCAAGCAGGCACTGGACAAGCACCTAAAGTCGGTACCTGACCAGCCAGGCTGTGGCTCGTACGTTGGATTGTGTGCAGCCGGCAGTAACAGCCTGGTTGATCAGGCCCTGATCCACCATGAGGCCTGGTCACAGACCGGGCCGCTGGGGTGTTGACCCCCGGAACTCTCTCCAGGTAAACTCCAGTTCCTCACATACTTCACGGTCATTTCTTGTTGTCTCTCCTCCTTCCTTCCTTAGCCTGATTACCTGGTCTTTGATTGTTGTTTTCCTCCTGATGTGGCTGTATAACAGCTTCGGGTTAGATTTGGCTTTCGCTGCTATGTCGTTTTCATATTGTCGTTGGGTCTCCCTTCTTATCTGTGCATATTCATTTCTGGCTCTACGACCACTCTCCTTATTCTCCTGGGTCCTTTGCATTCTATACTTCTTCCATTTCCTAGCACACTTGGTTTCTGCCTCCTTGCACCTTTGGGTGAACCATGGGCTCATCCTGGCTTTTTCATTATTCCTGTTACCCTTGGGTACAAACCTCTCCTCAGCCTCCTTGCATATTGTTGCTACATATTCCATCATCTCGTTAACTGGCTTCCCTGCCAGTTCTCTGTCCCACTGAACCCCGTTCAGGAAGTTCCTCATTCCCGTATAGTCCCCTTTCTTGTAGTTTGGCTTCATTCGTCCTGGCCTTCCTGCCTCCCCTCCCACTTGTAGCTCTACTGTGAATTCGAACCTTAAAACCACATGGTCGCTGGCCCCAAGGGGTCTTTCATATGTGATGTCCTCAATATCTGCACTAATCAAAGTGAATACTAGGTCCAGTCTTGCTGGTTCATCCTCTCCTCTCTCTCTCTTGTAGTGTCCCTTACGTGTTGGTACATGAAGTTTTCCAGTACCACCTCCATCATCTTAGCCCTCCATGTGTCTTGACCCCCATGTGGCGTGTGTGTGTGTGTGTGTGTGTGTGTGTGTGTGTGTGTGTGTGTGTGAGTGTGTGTGTGTGTGTGTGTGTGTGTGCGCACGTGTGTGTGTGTGTGTGTGTGTGTGTGTGTGTGTGTGTGTGTGTTTGTGTGTGTGTGTGTATGTGTGTGAGTGTGTGTGTGTGTGTATGTGTGTGTGTATGTTTGTGTTTGCGTGTGTGTGAGTGTGTGTGTGTGTGTGTGTGTGTGTGTCTGTGTGTGTGTGTGTGTGTGTGTGTGTGTGTGTGTGTGTGTGTGTGTGTGTGTGTGTTTGTGTCTGTGTGTGTGTACTCACCTAGTTGTACTCACCTAGTTGAGGTTGCGGGGGTCGAGTCCGAGCTCCTGGCCCCGCCTCTTCACTGATCGCTACTAGGTCACTCTCCCTGAGCCGTGAGCTTTATCATACCTCTGCTTAAAGCTATGTATGGATCCTGCCTCCACTACACCGCTTCCCAAACTATTCCACTTACTGACTACTCTGTGGCTGAAGAAATACTTTCTAACATCCCTGTGATTCATCTGTGTCTTCAACTTCCAACTGTGTCCCCTTGTTACTGTGTCCAATATCTGGAACATCCTGTCTTTGTCCACCTTGTCAATTTCTCTCAGTATTTCGTATGTCGTTATCATGTCCCCCCTATTTCTCCTGTCCTCCAGTATCGTCAGGTTGATTTCCCTTAACCTCTCCTCGTAGGACATACCTCTTAGCTCTGGGACTAGTCTTGTTGCAAACCTTTGCACTTTCTCTAGTTTCTTTACGTGCTTGGCTAGGTGTGGGTTTCAAACTGGTGCCGCGTACTCCAATATGGGCCTAACGTACACGGTGTACAGGGTCCTGAACGATTCCTTATTAAGATGTCGGAATGCTGTTCTGAGGTTTGCTAGGCGCCCATATGCTGCAGCAGTTATTTGGTTGATGTGCGCTTCAGGAGATGTGCCTGGTGTTATACTCACCCCAAGATCTTTTTCCTTGAGTGAGGTTTGTAGTCTCTGGCCCCCTAGACTGTACTCCGTCTGCGGTCTTCTTTGCCCTTCCCCAATCTTCATGACTTTGAACTTGGTGGGATTGAACTCCAGGAGCCAATTGCTGGACCAGGTCTGCAGCCTGTCCAGATTCCTTTGTAGTTCTGCCTGGTCTTCGATCGAGTGAATTCTTCTCATCAACTTCACGTCATCTGTAAACAGGGACACCTCAGAGTCTATTCCTTCCGTCACGTCGTTCACAAATACCAGAAACAACACTGGTCCTAGGACTGACCCCTGTGGGACCCCGCTGGTCACAGGTGCCCACTCTGACACCTCGCCACGTACCATGACTCGCTGCTCTCTTCCTGACAAGTATTCACTGA
>NC_091293.1:33609455-33614455 GCF_038502225.1 Cherax quadricarinatus | reverse complement strand
TGAAGTGTCAGTAGAAATTAAAAAGAAGAGGGAAAGAGAGATGGATGGAAATACGGTTCGGAGGAGAAGAGAGAGAAAAAAAGCACAAAAACAAAGTTCCAATATTATCTCGCAGATCCTTTTCTGAAGAGTTTAACTTGCAGGGAGTTAAGGACTCTCGTGCGGGAGTGGAGTCGATAGCGGCCTCTCTGCTAACGTATTGATCTAACACTGAGTTGTTTGAAGAGCTTGATTACAACATGTGACGCAGCATTTTAGAACAAACACATACTTCACATTCTTGTGAGGAAACACCACTATGTACGGGGCATTTGGGGGGGAATTTTCTTTAGTTTATCTTTAATAAGAAACATTAGAAGATGCCCTACGTCCTTTTTGTTTGTTGTCCTTGACTCTTTAATCTAGGTAGATGTAGCTAGTTCTCGGCAGATAGGATAGGCGTGGATTCCAAGTCCTCTGTTTAAAATCTTGGTAGGGAACAAAAGGGTGTATAATTTTTTCTGAGTGGGATATTGGCTATACGTGCAGAATATATTTAATCACCATTTGCGAGACAAACGTCAATTCTGTCTGCTCTAATCACGGTAACCAGAGCCATCTAGCGGTGGTATACAACGTTTGATCGTCGAGTGACCGTTAGGTGTGCTGTGACATTCTGACTTGTCAGGCAATAATTGAGGGAATGAGTCGATTGCTTTGTCTAGGTAATCGTTCCAGCTAAACAGGCCTCTGACTCTTTGCGATAGCTTGCATTCACTCGGAATGAAAATCTACAATTTCAGTTAAGAACTTGAGAAACCTCTTTCTTTCCATTATTAAACTGAATAAACGGACACTTTTCCATTATACAGTTTAAAGTATTTTTAGAGTTTTATGAAAAAAATGAAAAAAAAAAAATATTCTTAACGCCTGAAATTAAAAACAAACAATTTACATATATGCATTACTTTATTAGTTAAATTTTTGTGAATTTCCCTCTCTAAAGTCATAGTATCTTTTGAAACCTTTTATGAATGTTTGAAGCTTCGCCACTGAAAGTTAACCGAGCCATTCCAGGATGCTGGGAATGAGTTCAATAACTTTGGCCCCAGGACACGTGAACATGCCACTTGTTCATGGATCCGCTTTCTGTACACCAGTGTTAAAATTTTGAAGCCAAGTGGATGAGGCGTTCTCGAGTTATGCGTAAAATGAAATAAAATAGTTGGAGGACGGAAAAAAAATAACCATCTTAAAAGATGCTTAAAAATCATTAAATGGAAGTTGAGGAATATGAACATCTACCCATTTTTGGGGAAGATGGAAGAATTAATATATTTTCTCTCCACCATGTTAGTGGATTTCCTTCAGGTAATAACGAAAGTGCCATATATTTGTCTAGTTCCGCTTTTATGTGTGTGACAACGCGAATGTCAGCATCTTTGTTTTTGGGTGCGGCTTTTTGTGAATTAGAAAAGGATACTGAAGCAGATGTCTGCGAGGTGCTGTTGCTGGGAATGTTGGCTACAATTTTTTCATAACATTCATCAAAATAAAACTGGTCAAGTGCTTCAATCCAATGTTGGTTTTACATGACACGTTTGCTACGTTGACATTGTAGAACTTATTCTAATATCTGAGATTCAGAAATGTGCTGTAGATAACACTGACACTCTGAGAGATGATAGTGTGTTACTCAAGCGTGATAAACCTTGGCTCACTCAGAGCTTTGTTAATGAAATGTTTCAAATATTTTCATTGAGACAATATTTCTAAGCAAGATAATTTCTTTCACTAATACGTATAATTGTTTTGTAAAATATTTTTGACAAAAAAGAGAACTTGGCAACATATTTCTATTTACTTCAAGCTATCTAAGAAATATATTTCAATTTATTTTGTTCACATTTGTAATCTATCATTAAGTGCAATTCCAGTGCGTTGCTGGCTCATTTTGCTCTTACCTGGAGGTTACCTGGAGGTTATTCTCTTGAAGGGTCTTTAGTTTTCTGCAGGCTAGATAGAGTAGAGTTATTGAAGTGTCTTTCAGTGATGTCTTTTATTACTCTCTACTCCATAATATAATCATAGATAACCAGTTGAAGTGTATGTAGAAAACATGGCGCACTGTTATATCCTGTCCATTCAATTCGTTTGACAGTATTGGCACCATTATCTCATTCTTTCAAATGAATTTTGGAAGCTGGTACGTTGAATTCATGCATTGGTTCTTGAATAATGTCGGTGATGTGCACTGCTGTGTCGGATCCAAGAAATCTCACAACTGTGGACAATTGTCTTCTGAGCCTCTTAACTTAACTCTCAACTTGCCATTTTCCAGAAGCTCTCACGCTTTGTGTGGGCCCTGTTGTACATGCTCTTAAGACTGTAAGACTATGTACTGGCCCTGTCTTCAAATAAGTCATTCCACTTCCTGGCCACTCTGAGGCTAAGGAAGTATTTCCTGACATCCCTCTGATTTATTTGTGGCTTTAACTTCCAACTCTGTTCATTCCGTCCCCCCCCCCCCCATCCAATTCCAGGTACGTCTTTCTCGCCTCTCAATCCATCCCTGGTTTACCTTATTAATTCTTCCAAGTATTTTGTATGCTGCTATTATGTCCCTCCTTGTTCAGTTTCCTCTGATGTCATAGGGATAAATTCCTTGAGCCTCTCTTCCTCGCTCATATCCAATCTCACTGCATACTTCTTCACTTTCTCCAGTTTCTGAACTTGCTTTATCAGGTGTCGGCTCCTTATTGGTTCTTATTCCCAGACAGGCCTGACATACGTTGCACAGAGGATCTGGAATAAATAATTTATTTTCGAGATTCCAAAAGGCTTCTCCTACGTTCGTCAGACAAGCTTTGCCTGCAAATGTTATTCAGTTGATGTGCGCCTCCAGTGATATGCTTGGTACTATGCTAACTCCTAAGTCTTTCTCTTTGAGTAAGGTCTGCAGTCTCTGTCCCGCAACTCTGTATTCCGTCTCTGGTCTTCTTTTTTTACACAGGGTTTTACAAGGTTAGTTTAAGGATTCCTAACTTTATTTACAAAATAAGAGCTGTTACCTACATCAGCTCATTTGTTCTCCAATCTTCATAACACTGCATTTGCTTGAGTTAAATTCAAGTATCTAATTATCTGACCAACGTTGCAGTTTGTTCAGATATATCTGTAATATTTTCTTATTCTTATTGTTTTTAATACTCCACATTATTTTTACAGCATCAGCAAACAGAGAAAAATATGCCTCAGTCCCATCTGGTAAGTTGTTCATATATATCCGAAGCAGTACTGGTCCTAATACCGATCACTGCAAAACCCCGTCTGTCACTCTTCCCCATTCTGACATCTCTTTCCGGATAATCAATCTTTCCTTCCACTAAATTACTCTTTGATCAACATATGTACACTCCCTGATAATCCTGTCTACCCCTTAAGTTTTTGCCCTAGACTCTTGTAAGATACAGTACCCCATGCCTTCTTGCAGTCCAAGAATATGCAGCTACCTATCCCTCTCTCTCTTGTTTCACTTCTGTCACTTTGTCATAGATCTCGAGCAGGTTAGTGAGACAAATTTTGCCATCTTTAATCCCGTGCTGATTACTGCTTGTGAAATCACTTCCTTCCAAGTGTTCTACCTTTCTCCTGATTATCTTTCTAATTACCTTACATGACACGTATGTCTATGATTCTGACCTTTAGAGGCTCAGGTCAGTTCAATGGCAGTGACAAAGAAATGTGTTCAACCTTCAATACTTATTTTCCTCTCAGTTTTTATGAAAGAAGATACTAGAGAAATTCCAGAAATAAAAATTAATGTATATCAGGACGAAAATAAGTTGTGCATGATCATAGTCACTAGAAACATGGTTCTCAGACAAACTGATGGATTAAAAGCCTAACAAATCCCCTGGCCCTGATGGAGTGTTCTCAATGGTTATAAAGGAAGGAGTAATTTAGCAAACCCTTGGATAGTCTTTTCATAATATCACTTCAGCCTGGCATAGTGCCAGATAAGTGGAAAATGACAAATGTGATACCTACTTACAAAGCAAAAGACAGGTCGTTAGCTTTGAATTATAGACCAATTAGCCTAACCTGCATTGTGGGAAAATTCATGGCATCAATAACTGCCGAAGCTATTCGAAGCCATTTTAAAAGACATAAATAAATTGATCAATAAATCTCAGTACAGTTTTACAAAGGGGCGAATTTACTAACATTATCACTAAGGTGTTTGGGGAGGTAGATCATGGTAATGAATATGACACTTTGTATGGACTTCATTGAGGCTTTTGATAGAGTTCCACATCGAAGATTGTTGAGGAAAATAGAGGCACATGGAATAGGATTAGAATTTTTTTCCTGAATAGAGGCTTGGTTGACAAATAGGCAACAGGAAGTTTGCATGAATGGGGAGAAATCATAGTGGGGACGCGTCACAAGCGGTGCTCCATATGGGCCAGTGCAGCGCCCTTTGTTGTTCACAATATACATAAACGATAGAGATGAGGGAATAAATAACGATATAAGCAAGTTTGCAGATGATAACAAAATAGGCTGTCGGATTAATTCTGACGAGGTCACTACAGTGCTACAGGAAGATCTGAATAGACATGCAGTGGTCGGAGAAATGGCAGGCGCAGTGTAATGTAGACAAGTGGAAAGTTCTAGCCTTCTGAAAAGAAAATAACTATGTCGTTTATAAACTAAATAATGTAGATCTTACTCATTCTGAATGCTAGAAAAGATTTAAGAATTCTGGTTAGCAGTAATCTAAAACCAAAACAACAGTACGTAAGTTTTCGCAATTAAGCGAACAGAATTCATGGTTTCATATCAAGAGGTATAAATATTCTTCAACTCTGTATAACGCTGGCCTCATTTAGATCATGTTGCACATTTCTGGTCGTCGTATTAGTGAATGGGCATAAATGCGCTGGAAAATGTAGAGAAGGATGACAAAGTTGATCCTATGTATCAGAAATCTTTTATACGAGGATACACTGAGGACA
>NC_091293.1:33556955-33604455 GCF_038502225.1 Cherax quadricarinatus | reverse complement strand
GATGGGACTAACACCCAGGAACTTACTGCTAGGTGAACAGGGACAGAAGGTGTAGGGAAACATGCCCACATTTCCACCCATGCCGAGAATTCAACAACAGACAATAATTATTTGTGTGAGGTAAGTGCGTTGCCAACTGAGCCACTGGGATTGGGTAAATGCTTGGCTTTTGAGACCTCGAGAAGTCAATGGCATTATGGCCCCGACACAGGTATATAAAACACATGCGTTGCTTTCCTACATATAGACGACAACAAAGAAATGAGTGAGATACTGAAATCCCAATTCGACTCTTTGTTTAGCGATCCACTAATCAGTCTAAAGATCCACAATCCAAATGACTTTTTTTTTCATGAATGAGCCTCAAAACTCCATCAATGAATGAGCCTCAAAAAGGTTGCCACCATTAACGAGTCTAGCTTACGAAGACCATCGCCCTGCCTGATGTAGAGGAAGATTTTATTCGGATTGCTAACCCTGGAGAGTTAGTAACTGAAGATAATAAAAGGAAGCCATTGTGGCTTATTGTCAGTAGGGTTCTTTGTTTCTCTTTTCCAAGACGTACGCCCACAACAGTCTGTTAAACTCAGGTACATATTTACTGGTAGCTGAAGAGGTAGGGAAAGTAAGTCTTCTCATACGCTGAAACTGTATCCGTGGGTTGTGCGCTGAACAACCCACGGATACAGTACTCGGACACCTCAGGCACAATTGGCCAGACATCCTTTCAGTCAGTCTTTAAATATGTATCCATTTCGGCATGAGAACATTCACAGCCAACGATGATCCAGAAAGAATTTTTCTTTTTGGCTACCCGAAGGTAAGAAATACGGTCAGATTGTATTGTTTTCCTGACACCATATCTAGTTTACAAATCAGCTCTAAGATATTTGAACAGTTTTCTGAGAGAGAGAGAAAGAGAGAGAGAGAGAGAGAGAGAGAGAGAGAGAGAGAGAGAGAGAGAGAGAGAGAGAGAGAGAGAGAGAGAGAGCTGTCAGTGGTGACAATAAGGCAGGAGGAGGTGCTTTTCCTTCTTAAATCGCTTGACCAAGAAAAGGCTGTGGGCCCAGATAAGTTGAGCCCAAAATTGCTGAGAAGATGTGCAGACCAGCTAGCAGCACCTCTAACTCGCATCTTTCAGCACTGCCTAGTACAGTGTAAATGGCCCTCTCTGTGGAAAGAGGCAAATGTAGTCCCTGTTCACAAATAGAAGAGCAGAGCAGAAATCAGCAAATACAGACCAGTGTCATTCCTGTCAATCACTGGTAAGATCCTTGAGACAATAATCTCAAGACAAATGACAGAGTTTTTCGACTACCACTCACTACTTTGTGATCGTCAATATGGCTTCAGGAGAGGTTACTCTGCTACTGATCTGTTGTTAAACCTCTCCACTAAGTGGCACCAGCCACTGGATGAATTCAAAGTCAGCTGTGTGGTAGCACTGGACATTGCTGGTGCTTTCGACCGGGTATGGCACTAGGGCCTCTTAGCAAAACTTCAAGCACTGGGAATTATAGGCTCTACGCTATGTCTCCTCAGTGATTACCTTCATGGTAGATCTCTAAGTGTAGTTCTCAATGGAACGGAATCAGCAAGACATCCTATTAGGGAAAGTGTTCCACAAGGAAGCGTGTTGGGACTATTGTTAAGGAATGTCTACTTCAACGACCTTCTTCGTCTCATCCCAGAATCACATGCATATGCAGACGACTGTACACTGACATTCACTTATCCAAGAGAAGACATGCCAGCTGCTCTAAGCTACATCAATCACCAGCTAAGAGCTATATCAGCTTGGGGAAATAGATGGCAAGTAACATTTGCACCTGAGAAAACGCAAATGATGATCGTCTCTAGGCACCATGATGGTAATGCTGGTACAGTAGTAAGGATGAATGGGAGGGTGTTGGCACCTGGAGAAGAAGTTGATATCCTTGGGGTGAAATTTGACTCCAAACTAACCATGAAGAACCATGTTGTAAATCTTGCAAACAAGGCGGCCAGGAAGCTTACAGCACTTCGCCGTATCTCGCATCTGCTTGACAGTAGGGGTTGCAAGATTCTGTACGAGGCACAAGTACGTTCACACCTTGAGTATGCTCCACTTTCTTGGTTTGCCTGCCCCCTTCCCTATCATCTTCGACTGCTTGACAGAGTAGAGAACAGAGCAAGACGTCTCATCTCTCGCCTGGACCCATCCTGGATAGATCTGTCATTTCAGCAGAGCCTTCAACACAGGAGGGATGTGGGTAGCCTTACTGTTATGTACAAGGCCAATATTGTCAAAGTACCACACTTGGATCCACTTCGAGGGCAGCGTGAAACAAGCTTCTATGCCACAAGACGGGCAGAAAGCAGCAACTTCACTCTGACTTTTCCCTTCTCCAGAACATCACTCCATCTGAGATCATATACACCCAGGATGACTCGAGTATGGAACACATTCGTACAGCATAATGATGTCAACGAGATAAAATCAGTTGATCAAATGAAAATGCTGGCCCACAGATGGCTTCAACTTCATCCTGTTCCCTACTTGTATGTCTCATAACAATAAAAATGCTTTCAAATGAGCTGATGTAGGTAACAGCTCTTAGCTTGCCAATAAAGTTAGGAATCCTTAACGTGTAAATAGCTTGTCAATAAAGCTAGGGATCCTTAACCTTGTCAAACCCTGTGTAAAAAAAAAGAGAGAGAGGGAGAGAGAGAGAGAGAGAGAGAGAGAGAGAGAGAGAGAGAGAGAGAGAGAGAGAGAGAGAGAGAGAGAGAGAGAATACTACCTCACAGCGTTCAAGAACAGCGAGCAATGGAAGTGTTCACTTGCCCATATAATAGATTACAAGTCTGGTAACCTTGACTACGGCAGATGCTGTACTCATCATCTGCCTCTCTCAACGGATTCTGGTCTCTTCGTATGTTTTTCTCTTCGGATGCCTGTCTCTCCGTATGCTTCTCTCCTCGTAAGCTGTTCTCTCCCATTTTTCTCTGAGGCTGTTCTCCCTGATTCCTTCTCTCGAGATAATATTACTAAATTCAACGGGAAAAGCTAATTTATAGTTGTGACAAGCTCCCGGGGATGAGTAGGAGACCAGTCAAGTTTGACCTGAGGAACGGGAAAGCAATTCCAATGCATTCGAACAAGATCTTTTCAAGGAATTCCTCCTAATGGAAACAGCACAAAGGGTTGATCATGAGAACATTAAAAAGGGAGTGAGATAAGGTGGCATCTTCTCATCATTGTTTTGTAATTACATATCGACAAGGTGATTAAAGAAGCAGGTGCTACGCAAATGCTATTTTGGTATGACTTTTCTTTGTATAGGAATGTAACTGAATACGCTTATGATATTGTTCTTTTGGGGGATAAATGTGAACATTTTGAAAAATTAATTCATGATTTCGAAGAAAGAATATAAATTTTGGAGTTCCAAACTAACACAAGATAATAGAAATGTATGGTAATTCATGCCAATAGAGAGAGAACTAATATTGAGGATATGAAGAATTCGTCGATTATTATATACAAGATGAATTACTAAATAATAGTGGAAATGAAGCTAGATTTTTTGTACGCTTTTATTTGAAGCAACTTTGGAATAGTTTTTAGGCTTTTAATGTCGCCTTGTCAAATGCTTTCTAAAAGGCGACATTACTCATTTAAGGAAGTAATGATAATGCTTCTCAATTATGCATTATACTTTTAAACATTTCTTTACTGCCAGCGAGGTAAAGCACTGACAGATAAGAATTATGCATATTTTAAAATCTTACCCACTTGTAAAACAATTCAGTTCCCAACATAAAAAATATACTCTACAATTACTTTTTAAATAATTTACATACAATGAGTTCTAGAAAACTTTGGATGCAAAACTAGGAAGGAGCAAGAAATATAATCGTCTAGTTATCAGCTACTCATTACTAGCTTCTCAATTATGTTTTGACTTAGATTTCTTATATGACTTATAAGTTGTGATTTTTGTTATTGATAGCGATTTTGAAATGACATAGCTTAAAATAAGTTGGATACAGAACCGTGAGAAAACACACAAATGATGTTAAGGAACTGCTAAGTTAAGAAAGAATTTTTAGTAGTGTAGGAGATAAGCCAGAAACATGCTCAACAGCTTGGTATCTTGATAACGGAGGTGGGAAATATGGAGACAGCAGCAGCGGAGAGGAATAAATGATATATATTAATCCAGTACTGGAGGTGCAATCGCAGATATAGTGAAAGTACAGTGGACCTTTACTGCACATATATGATCGGTCAAACCCCTTAATTACTGGGAGCGCTTGGAGTCACTTGACCTGTACCCAGTGGAGCGCAGGTGAGAAATACATCATAAACTACTCCTGATAAATCCTACAGGGGCTGGTCCCAAATATGCACAAAAAAATCACGCAAAACACTGGGCAGACGGTGCATTATACCTCCAATGAAAAGTAAGGCGCCATCAGTACACTAAGAGAAAACAAGAGTGTCCGAGGTCCAAGACTGTTCAACAGCCTCTCACCAGGCTGCCTTTAAGAAGAGGGAGCTGAACAGATACCTACTCGGGCTGTGGTTCCTACGTTGGACTACGTGTTGTCAGTAGAAACAGCCTGGTTGATCAGGCCCTGATCCACCGGGAGGCCTAGTCAAGAACTGAGCCGCGGGGCCGTTGACCTATTGAACACCCGCCAGGTAGATTCCAGGCAGGTATTGTGATGATGAGTGAGCAGGTTCAAATTCTGTTGTGGACTGAGAGATAATGTTTATAAGTAATTTCTCCCGTTTGTGAATTATTAAGCATATATATATATATATATATATATATATATATATATATATATATATATATATATATATATATATATATATATATATATATATATATATATATGTATATATATATATATGTATATATATATATATATATATATATATATATATATATATATATATATATATTATATATATATATATATATATATATATATATATATATATATATATATATATATATATATATATATATATGTGTATATATATATATATATATATATATATATATATATATATATATATATATATATATATATATAATATATATATGTGTGTGTGTGTGTGTGTGTGTGTGTGTGCTTAATAATTCACAAACGGGAGAAATTACTTATAAGCATTATCTCTCAGTCAACAATATATACATACATATGCATGCTTAAGAAATCGCAAACAGGCGAAATTATTTACAAACATTGTCTCTACGTCCAGAGCAGGACTCGAACCTCCAAACTCTGTCTCAGAGTAACCAGTACTTTACCACGGAGTTAACTCCGGGGTAAATTAGTGGTTGCTCTGATACAGAGATTGCAGGTTCTAATCCCGCTGTAGACGTAGAGACAGCTCTAAGTTGAATGGGAAACAAATAATTAACGTCATTTCCTTGATCAGGTTGAATTCTCAGTTTATGGGAAGACCTCTCACACTGCCAACTATTGTAATTTCAACAGCAAACATTCAGTCCAGATGGTAAATTAGGCACATGTGCAACATTTGGGTATCTTTAAAGAGGAAACGTTTCGCCACACAATGGCTTCATCAGTCCATACAAAGGAGAATGGTGAAGAACTGGAGGAGTCTAAGGTAATCATTCCCTCAGCCTTGAGTCGATGTAGTCAGTTTATCAATCTTGAAAAGTATACAGCATATGTACGAAGAAGTGGCTTATATCCAATAGACAGGAGAGGTGCAGCTGTCGTAGGTGGTGTCACATTTGTCCAATGTGGAAGTAGGTCGTGCCCAAGGTTTAGGCAAGTGAAGAATTCCCTGTATTAAGATCCCAAGATGTTACTGTGTCAGACAGTAATGTAGATGAATGGTTCAGAGAACCGACAAGTTGATAAATAAGACACATGTGCAACACTTGGTTATCTTTAATTAAAGATACCCAAGTGTTGCACATGTGTATAATTTATCAACTTGTCGATTCTCTGAACCATATATCTACATTCAATCCAGATTAAGAAGAGCACCATGTCAAGTAGGTTATTACGTGCACTCATGATATTCAGCCCCTCAAAGTTAAACTAACTATAAGAAACCCATAGAAAAACACAGTTCCACAAATTAGGATACTCTGACTAGTTTAGAGATGGTATATGAAGAAAGTTTTCATGGTAAGGGAGAACCAACACATTTTTATCTGAATAAGGTTGTTTGTACTTTTTTGGATACTAAAAAATGTATCTAGTAATTTAAAAAAAATCATAAGACAAACAGCATTATTCAACTAAAAATATGTTGGTTCTCTATCACTATGAAAACTTTCTTGATATACCATCTCTACAGAATTTTACTATCAACATTATATTTATAAATCTTCATAAAGTAAATAATGAGGACTGTATCTCCAAGATTACTTGTAAAACAGAAAATGTGATAAAGTATATTAGGGTCAAACTGGAAAAGTCTTGACCTAAGATTACAACAATAACAATATAAATGAAGCATTAGAACTGGACAAGATTCTAATGCTCTTTTTATTCTCCTGAAAGATATTAACCATTCAATTGATTTTCAAAAGGCGGAAAAAGTTATATCAAGCAAGTCAATGGTTGAGAGAAATATAACAGAGTCAAGTTTCATAAAAAAATATTTCAAATTAATATGAATATTGTTTCCCCCTTGAATATAATAATAATAATTTTGATTATACGAATTGGATTCATAATAAAATCTGGGAAGAATTTATGATACATTCGACAAGTTGAACATTTTAACGCTTGGGCAGAATATAAACCGTGTTTGACAGGTCCTTCACTACCTACCTACATCATCATAAAAACGTCAGGTTTTTAAAGTTGACCACGAGACGTAATCTCAATTTTTATGTGCCCTTCTGCTGATCCTTTACTTTTAATGTTCCTTGATAATGTGAGACAGCGCTTGTAAGTTCACTATACTTTTCACAGTGATTATTCTGTGTATTATGACATCACCCGTTTATTGTAATTTTATTTCATTTATATATATCGTGCCGAATAGGTAAAATTGGTCAATCGGCAAGAACTCATTAAAAATTAAGTCCTTTCTAAAATTTTCTGCTGCACGTTTCAATTTATGTTAATGTAAAAATTAATAATTTTGTACCAAAAGAATCTTAGAAAACTTACCTACCCTTATTATACAAGCGCAATTTAATTTAGACTAATCCAAGTAAATGGATTTTAGATAAGTTTGCAGTAATTCAATAATAAAAAAATACAATGAAATATAATTTTGTCCTTGGGTTAAGAATGATTTTTGCGAAATTATTGCATACCCAAATTTTCGCTTGTCTTATTCCCATATCAGCAAGAAGAGCGTTGCTATTTAAGCCAACTTAGAAAGTTTTACCTATTCGGTACTATACATATATATATATATATATATATATATATATATATATATATATATATATATATATATATATATATATATATATATATATATATATATATATATATATATATATATATATATATATATATATATATATATGCAATAAGATCACAGTAAACAGGTGATTTCAGAATATGCAAAACAACCACTCTGAAAGAATAGAGAAAGCGCTTGGAATTTCTCTATTCTTTCAGAGTGGTTGTTTTGCATATATATATAAATATATATATATATATATATATATATATATATATATATATATATATATATATATATATATATATATATATAACTATATATATATATATATATATATATATATATATATATATATATATATATATATATATATATATATATATATATATATATATATATATATATATATATATATATATATATATATATATAACTATATTATATATATATATATATATATATATATATATATATATATATATATATATATAACTATATATATATATATATATATATATATATATATATATATATATATATAACTATATATATATATATATATATATATATATATATATATATATATATATAAATATATATATATATATATATATATATATATATATATATATATATATATATATATATATATATATATATATATATATATATATATATATATATAACTATATATATATATATATATATATATATATATATATATATATATATATATATATATATATATATATATATATATATAACTATATATATATATATATATATATATATATATATATATATATATATATATATATATATATATATATATATACACACACATACATACATACATAATCATTTACTTGCGAGTCTGTCAACCTAAGATATTTATATAGAAATTGTTGTTAAATAAGAAAGCGAAGATTAATGCGAAGGGGACGGAGAAAAATAACTCAAAGGAGAAAAAGCGTTAATTAACATGTTAAGTATCATGGGAAGGAAGCAAAACGAGAAGCGGGATTGAAAAAATATGAACTTAAAATAGATTGTTAATTGGACTTGCATTTTGTCCCAATCGTTTGTTTGATGACCTTTCACCTAACTACTTGAAATATCGTTTGTTTACTGGAACATAAAATACCCTTTTAATTTAATCCGACACACTGAGAAGCATAGACCACTAATGCCTGTACTGACCAGCTTGTGGAGAAAGATACAAGTATACAGACCAAGTATTTCGAGGGCAAAGTTTCTCTCTAATGCTCTTAATGTAGAACAATGTCGAGCTCTATGTCGAGCTCTATGTCGAGCTCTAGGCAGAGCTTTTTTAAGTTATCTTGCATAACTTCATGTTTTTCTTTTTTTTTTTGTTTTTTTTTTGAAAAACTCGTTCTACATACTTGTTTCTTTACCTCATATCCCTCGTTACTCTCACAGGCTCACTAATAACGCGCTTACCTCATTAAATCAATTAACAAATTTAACTCTCTAGCTGACATGTTAACTACCTTCATTTTAACAGCACCACTGACGTTAATAGTTTTATGGTACTAGCGTTGATGAAACACAGTTATATTACTAGCAGTGATGATACAAGATTGTTACTAGCAATGATTATACACCGTTGCTACTAGCAGTGATGATATACGAGTATATTACTAACAATGATGATACACTCTTGTTACTACCAGTGATGATACAAGGGTGTTACTAGCAGTGATGATACACTGTTGTTACTAGCAGTGATGATACAAGGTTGTTACTAGCAGTAATGATACACTTGTTACTACGAGTGATGATAAACTGTTGTTACTTACAGTGATGGTACAAGGTTGTTTCTACCAGTGATGATACACGGATATATTACTAGCAGTAAAAATACACTGTTGCTAATAGCACTTTTACGTTACTATGTTACTAACAGTGAGGATACAAGGTTACGTTACTATGTTACTAACAGTGAGGATACAAGGTTACGTTACTATGTTACTAACAGTGAGGATACAAGGTTACATTACTATGTTACTAGCAGTCATGATACCCTCTCCCACACACTCCTAGCAACCCTAAACCCTGCACACCCTACATACACCCCACATACCCCACATCCCGACGTAACCTTCCTATTTATGCCCAGTCTCGCTTGTCGCTCCCACACACTCCCACGTCACACCAGCCCCCACACTCACACATCACGCCAGCCCCCACACTCACGTCACGACGGTCCCCACACTCACACGTCACACCAGCCCCCACACTCACACGTCACACCAGCCCCCACACTCACACGTCACACCACCCCCCACACTCACACGTCACACCAGCCCCCACACTCACACGTCACACCAACCGCCACACTCACACGTCACACCAGCCCCCCACACTCACACGTCACACCAGTCCCCACATTCCCACGTCACACCAGCCCCCACACTCACACGTCACACCAGCCCCCACACTCACACGTCACACCAGCCCCACACTCACACGTCACGGCAGCCCCCACACTCACATGTCA
Organism: Cherax quadricarinatus; assembly: GCF_038502225.1. NCBI lineage: Eukaryota > Metazoa > Arthropoda > Malacostraca > Decapoda > Parastacidae > Cherax > Cherax quadricarinatus. Next base: position 33,594,526 of record NC_091293.1, on the reverse strand, counting down.
CACCAGCCGCCACACTCACACGTCTCACCAGCCCCCACACTCACACGTCACATTAGCCCCACACTCCCACGAAACGCCAGCCCCCACACTCCCACGTCACAGCAGCCCCCACACTCACACGTCACAGCAGCCCCCACTCTCACACGTCACGCCAGCCCCCACACTCACACGTCACACCAGCCCCCACACTCACATGTCACACCAGCCCCCACACTCATACGTCACGACAGCCCCAGAAATTCCCAAGTCACACTCCTAAATCTTTAACAAGTTCACCATTTTTTTGCCTTTTTAATGAGAGAGAACATCACGAGACACAAACCACTAGTGTGCCGGAGCTACAACCTTCATTATAACTACGCTCGCTATTTTGGTCTGTCCTACACCCCGACAAAAGGGTCATTCATCCAGTGGCCTCTATAACAGTACTCGGGAGTTTGTTCCAATCATCCTCAACTCTATTACCAAACCTGTGCTCTCCTATATCCTTCCTGAATTTGAATTTTTCCAGCTTAAAGCCATTGCTGCGAGTCCTGTCTAGGCTAGATATTTTTAGCACGCTATTTACATCTCTTATATTCTTTCCTGTGCTCCATTTATACACCTCAGTCACATCCGCCTCTAATTCTACGCATTTCTAGAGAGTGCAGATTCAGGGCCCTCAGCCTATCCTCATAGGGAAGATTTCTGATACGTGGGATCAACTTTGTCATCCATCTCTGTATGTTTTCTAGTGAATTTATATCCATTCTGTAATACGGTGACAAGAACTGTGCAGCATAATCTAAATGAGGCCTAACCAAGGATATACGTATAGAGTTGAAGAACAACATGAGGATTTCTATTATTTATGCTTCTTGATATGAAGCCAAGGATTCTGTTAGCTTTATTGCGAACGCTTATGCACTGTTGTCTTGGCTTCAGGTTGCTGCTAACCACAACTCCTAAATCCTTTTGGCAATCAGTAATATTAAGATCTACATTATTTAGTTTATATGTGGCATGGTTATTATCCTTTCAACCATTTAGAACTTTACATTTGTCTATATTAAACTGCATCTGCCACTTCTCCGACCATTGCAGCAGTCTATTCAAATCATTCTGGAGTGCTCTAATGTCCTCATTAGAATGAATTGGGTGGCCTATTTTGGTGTCATCAGCAAATTTGCTTATGTCGCTATTTATTCCCTCATCTACATCGTCTATGTAAATTGTGAACAACAAGGGACCCAACACTGACCTCTGATTTCTTCCCATTTATGCATTCTCTATGCTGTCTATTCGTCAACCATGCCTCTACCCAGGAAAAAAAATTCTCCTATTCCGTGTGCCTTAAGTTTCCTCAATAGCCTCTGATGTGGAACTCAATCGAAAGCCTTACTGAAATCTATATACACGATATCATATTCATCTACCTCCTCAAATACCCTAGTGAAAAAAGTTAGTAAATTCGTAAGATAGGAATGCCCCTTCGTAAAACCGTGTTGAGATTCATTAATCAATTTGCGCCTTTCAAGATGGCTACGAATTGCCTCGGCACTATGCAAGTTTGTAGCGAAATGTTGAAAAGATTAGCCAAAAGTTTGCTAAGTTCCTCTTTACATTTCTTTAAAATCCTTGCAAACAATTCATCAGGGCCTGGGGATTTGTTAGGTTTTAATTTTTCTGTTTGTCTGAGGACCATGTCACTAGTTACCGTAATCGTGCATAGTTCATCATCGTCCTGTTCTATATAATTTATTATTTCTGGAATTTTGCTAGTATCTTCCTGAGTAAAAACTGAAAGGAAGTAAATATTGAAAATTTCACACATTTCCTTATCACTGTCAGTGATCTGACCTGAGTTACTCTTAAGTGGGCCAATCTTGTCCCTAATCTTACTTCTGTATACCTGAAAGAATCCTTTTGGGTTAGTCTTCGAATCCCTTGCGACCTTAGCTTCATAATCCCTTTTTGCTTTTCTTATTCTTTTTTTATTTCTCTCTTTAATTGAATATATGGATTCCTTAACTGCCCATCCCCTCTTTTGATATGCCTATATATGCCTCTCTTTTGACCAATGAGATGTTTCAATCTATTGTTCATCCAGTTTGGATCATTTTTGTTAGATCTAATTTCCCTACTCGGAACAAAAGTTGTCTGGGCAGCTAGAACTATGGTCTGAAAAACGTCATATTTACATCGAAGACCACCTACCTGACTCATAGTCAGGTCATCCCAATTTAGCCCACCCAGGTAATTTCTCAGTCTCATGAAATCGGCCAAGCAGAAGTCTGGGACAGAGATAGAGATATGATTTCAGTTATCTGGGTAATTCTATGATATATTGAAACTACATGATTTGTGATCGCTTTCCCCAAGCTCATCATTAACCTCAAGATTATTAATTAGTGATTCTTTGTTGGCAAGAACCAAGTCAAGCAGGTTGTTTCCTCTAGTTGGTTCTGTCACAAACTGTTTTAAAAGCAATCCTGAACCATATCAAGAAAGTCACTAGGCTCAAGATTTCTTGTCACATTGTTCCAATCAATTTGTCTAAAGTTAAAATCGCCCATTAACACAACATTTCCATATCTTGATGCCTTATAAATTTCGTCCCATAGTACCTTACTGCACTCCCTATCAAGGTTTGGGGGCCAATAAATTACACCCAAAATTAACTTTTCACAACCGTCGAGAAATTGTAGCCAAACAGATTCTGTGTCAGATGTTTCTAATTTTATATCTTGTCTAGCACAAAAATTTAAATTATCTCTGACATACATCGCCACTCCGCCACCCTTCCTGTTGACCCTATCAGTATAGAATAGTTTATAACCCTGTATGTTACATTCAGAAGGCATTTCTCTATCTTTCAGGTCTCTGTTATAGCAATAATATCTATAATACCTGCACTTGCAAGTAATCTTAACTCATTTATCTTATTTCTTAGACTCCTACTATTTGTATAGTAAACCTTAAGGGAGCTAGTCACTCGTTGCCCTCTGCTGTCTCTCTTTGTTGATCAATTGCTTTACCTTTACTAGCAAATTTATTTTGAATATTGTCTTTTAAACTTATCCCTGAGGTATCCTGTTAAAATCTGCTGTTTTCAACCCTAGTACTGGAGCCTGATTGTTTCCCACAGACACCCATACCTCTATAATCTATCAGTTTAAAGTCCTAGACATGTCACCAATAACCCCCCCTCAATCGAACTGGCTAATGCAATCAACCAAGCCACAGAGAGAGGAACCCTATCCCTTGCATACATACCACGTTTGCCATAGAATTTGTCCCAGTTATCAATGAATGGGATTGCAAGTTCCTTGCAACCCCATTCATTGATAACTGGGACCTGTCTAGCCAGCAGTTCATACCAATTGCCCTAGACATCCATTCATTGCCCACTCCCCTTCTAGGCAAGATGCTACATATGATTGGGATCCCTCCTTTAGACTTGACTACATCTATGGTTGACCTGTACTTATCCAGCAACTCCTGTCTTCTGCTTTCCTGATGCCATTTCCACCAGTACTAAGACAGATAATGGGCTTGTTCCCATTGCCTGACGTAATATTATCCCTCGTGCTGACTATGTCACCAACACCATCTCCTGGGAGGCACACCCTCTGTCTGACCTTTCTATCTCTGTTTCAAAAAGCATGGTCCATATATCTTACCTGAGAATCTCCCACAATTAGAATATTCTTACCTTGATAAGCAGGGAAGTCAGTGGTACCTTTAACCTCACTAACCACTGTAGTACATTCATCCTGGAGAACAGAGAATCGATTTCCTACCTTCACATCTTCTCTGTTAACCTTCCATATTATCTTTCTTCCTGAATTGTGAACCACGTGCCACTTAAAGCGGCTGCCACTCTCCAGGTCACTGCTGGTAACCTTTTCCTCCTTACCAGTTACAACCATCTCATACTCCAAAACCCATCTAGAAGAAGTAGAACCTTCTTCTTCAACACTTTAACCTGAGATTCTAAAACACTACAACAAGCCATGGTGCTAGGTAACACCCCACGCTAAATCCCAGACATCTTATGACAGGTATGACCGCACGTGACCACTGACCTCAGTGTATGGAAAGTTTGGGTAGTTATGGTTGCACTGTGATAGTGGTGATGATAATGGTGATAGTACTGGGGGTGCAAAGAGTAGTATTACTGGTTGCATTGTGATAGTGATGATGATAATGGTTATAGTACTGGGGGTGATGTGGGTAGTATTACTGGTTGCGTCAACGGTGAGAATTTACCTCTCATTTGAACTTCTCATCACATCTTGTGTATAATTACCTAGTTTCAGTCGCACATTTTCAGTTTCATAGTTCCAATCACCTAGTTTCAATTGCCTAGTTCAAATCACCTAATTTCAGTCACCCAGTTTCAGTCACCTAGTTTCAGTCACCTAGGTTCAATCACCTAGATTCAATCACCCAGTTTCAGTCACTTAGTTTCAGTCACCTAGTTTCAACAGCCTAGTATTAAGTGCCTACTTGTAATTTAGTAGCTGAGCGCACGGGTGTTGAGTTGTAGCTTTTGAGCCGCTGCTTAGCTGAAATTATATACTAACATAAATGCCTTAGCATAATGTGTGTGTGTGTGTGTGTGTGTGTGTGTGTGTGTGTGTGTGTGTGTGTGTGTGTGTGTGTGTGTGTATGTGTGTGTGTGTGAGTATACATACCTATATGTATTCATCTATATAAGGTTGCAGGGGTCAAATCAAAGCTCTTGGCCCCGCTTCTTCACTGGTCAATACTAAGTCACTCTCTCCCTGCTCCATGAGTTTTATCATGCCTCTTCTTAAAACTATGTATGGATTCTGCCTCCACTGCATCACTCTTCAGACTGTTCCACTTTTTGACATCTCTATGACTGAAGAAGTACTTCCTAACATCCCTGTGGCTCATCGGAGTCTTCAGCTTGCAGTTGTGATCCGTTGTTGCTGTGTCACATTTCTGAAGCATTCTCCCCTTGTCCTGTTGTTATTATCATGTTTCCCCTATCCCTCCTGTCCTCCTGTGTTGTCAGGTTGAATATGAATGGTATACAATACCGACAAGTTGAAAATTGGACTCATCTGCAACATCTGGGTATCCTTAATTTAGACGTTTCGCCAACCAGTAGCTTTATAATATAAATTCTAGTTCATAATTTAAAGACAGTAGAACTATTTACAAAAGATGAGAGCACCGTAGTCGTGATGAATCTGGAGTACAGGCAAGAAGGCTGGCGCTTATATTGGCGTCAGGTGAAAAGGGGACGGATAGCAGAAGAAGGCATTGTCACTGGTAGGCGGGATTCCCCATTGGAAGTAGGTCATACCCAAGGGACGGGTTATTATAAGTGAAGAAGGTTGTGGAGATGTCCTCTGAACCAAGATTCCATGATGTTGCAGTGTTTGACAAGTTGTACATGAATGGTATATAATACCTTCTTCCCTGTGCTCCATATTCTTCAAAACTATGGTGCTCTTCTAACCAACTCCAAGGCTGAGGGACTGATTACCTCATCTTTAGTATACAGTTCAACTGTCTTCAAATTATGTCCTAGAATTTGTATTGATAAAGCCACTGGTTGGAGAAACGTCTACATTAAAGATACCCAGATGTTGCACATGTCTAATTTTCATCTTGTCAAGTTATGTTCCCTTAACCTCTCGCCGTAGGACACACCCCTCAACTCCAGGACTAGTCTTGTTGCAAACCTTTGCACTTTCTCTAAATTCTTGACGTGTTCGAGCAAGTATGGGTTCCTACTGGTGCTGCATACTCCAATATGGGCCTAACGAACATGGCGTACAGGGTCGTGAATGACTTATTACTTAGATGTCGAAACGCTCTTCTAGGACCGACCCTTATGGAACCCCAATCGACACATGCACCCACTCTGACACCTCATCTCGTACCGACATACGTTGTTTCCTTCCTGTCAGGTATTCCCTGATTCATTGCAGTACTTTCCCCTACTATTACTGCCTGCTCCTCAAGCTTTTCAACCAGTCTCTTGTGTGGTGCTGAGTCGAGAGCCTTCTTACAGTCCAAGAAGATGCAGTCTACCCATCTCTGTCTCTCCTGTTTTACCTGTGTGTGTGTGTGTGTGTGTGTGTGTGTGTGTGTGTGTGTGTGTGTGTGTGTGTGTGTGTGTGTGTGTGTGTGTGTGAGAGTGTGTGTGTTTGTGTGTATGTGTGTTTGTATGTGTGTGTGTGTGTGTGTGTGTACTCAGTTGTACTCACCTGGTTGAGGTTGCAGGGGTCGAGTCCAAGCTCCTGGCCCCGCCTCTTCACTGATCGCTACTAGGTCACTCTCCCTGAACCATGAGCTTTATCATACCTCTGCTTAAAGCTATGTATGGATCCTGCCTCCACTACATCGCTTCCCAAACTATTCCACTTACTGACTACTCTGTGGCTGAAGAAATACTTCCTAACATCCCTGTGATTCATCTGTGTCTTCAACTTCCAACTGTGTCCCCTTGTTACTGTGTCCAATCTCTGGAACATCCTGTCTTTGTCCACCTTGTCAATTCCTCTCAGTATTTTGTATGTCGTTATCATGTCCCCCCTATCTCTCCTGTCCTCCAGTGTCGTCAGGTTGATTTCCCTTAACCTCTCCTCGTAGGACATACCTCTTAGCTCTGGGACTAGTCTTGTTGCAAACCTTTGCACTTTCTCTAGTTTCTTTACATGCTTGGCTAGGTGTGGGTTCCAAACTGGTGCCGCATACTCCAATATGGGCCTAACGTACACGGTGTACAGGGTCCTGAACGATTCCTTATTAAGATGTCGGAATGCTGTTCTGAGGTTTGCTAGGCGCCCATATGCTGCAGCAGTTATTTGGTTGATGTGCGCTTCAGGAGATGTGCCTGGTGTTATACTCACCCCAAGATCTTTTTCCTTGAGTGAGGTTTGTAGTCTCTGGCCCCCTAGACTGTACTCCGTCTGCGGTCTTCTTTGCCCTTCCCCAATCTTAATGACTTTGCACTTGGTGGGATTGAACTCCAGGAGCCAATTGCTGGACCAGGTCTGCAGCCTGTCCATATCCTTTTGTAGTTCTGCCTAGTCTTCGATCGAGTGAATTCTTCTCATCAACTTCACGTCATCTGCAAACAGGGACACCTCAGAGTCTATTCCTTCCGTCATGTCATTCACAAATACCAGAAACAGCACTGGTCCTAGGACTGACCCCTGTGGGACCCCGCTGGTCACAGGTGCCCACTCTGACACTTCGCCACGTACCATGACTCGCTGCTGTCTTCCTGACAAGTATTCCCTGATCCATTGTAGTGCCTTCCCTGTTATCCCTGCTTGGTCCTCCAGTTTTTGCACCAATCTCTTGTGTGGAACTGTGTCAAACGCCTTCTTGCAGTCCAAGAATATGCAATCCACCCACCCCTCTCTCTCTTGTCTTACTGCTGTCACCATGTCATAGAACTCCAGTAGGTTTGTGACACAGGATTTCCCGTCCCTGAAACCATGTTGGCTGCTGTTGATGAGATCATTCCTTTCTAGGTGTTCCACCACTCTTCTCCTGATAATCTTCTCCATGATTTTGCATACTATACATGTCAGTGACACTGGTCTGTAGTTTAATGCTTCATGTCTGTCTCCTTTTTTAAAGATTGGGACTACATTTGCTGTCTTCCATGCCTCAGGCAATCTCCCTGTTTCGATAGATGTATTGAATATTGTTGTTAGGGGTACACATAGTGCCTCTGCTCCCTCTCTCAATACCCATGGGGAGATGTTATCTGGCCCCATTGCCTTTGAGGTATCTAGCTCACTCAGAAGCCTCTTCACTTCTTCCTCGGTTGTGTGCACTGTGTCTAGCACATGGTGGTGTGCCCCACCTCTCCGTCTTTCTGGAGCCCCTTCTGTCTCCTCTGTGAACACTTCTTTGAATCTCTTGTTGAGTTCCTCACATACTTCACCGTCATTTCTTGTTGTCTCTCCTCCTTCCTTCCTTAGCCTGATTACCTGGTTCTTGACTGATGTTTTCCTCCTGATGTGGCTGTACAACAGTTTCGGGTCAGATTTGGCTTTCGCTGCTATGTCATTTTCATATTGTCTTTGGGCCTCCCTTCTTATCTGTGCATATTCGTTTCTGGCTCTACGACTGCTCTCCTTATTCTCCTGGGTTCTTTGCCTTCTATATTTCTTCCATTCCCTGGCACACTTGGTTTTTGGCTCCCTGCACCTTTGGGTAAACCATGGGCTCATCCTGGCTTTTTCATTATTCCTGTTACCCTTGGGTACAAACTTCTCCTCAGCCTCCTTGCATTTTGTTGCTACATATTCCATCATCTCATTAACTGGCTTCCCTGCCAGTTCTCTGTCCCACTGAACCCCGTTCAGGAAGTTCCTCATTCCTGTGTAGTCCCCTTTCTTGTAGTTTGGCTTCATTCGTCCTGGCCTTCCTGCTTCTCCCTCCACTTGTAGCTCTACTGTGTATTCGAAGCTTAAAACCACATGGTCACTAGCCCCAAGGGGTCTTTCATATGTGATGTCCTCGATATCTGCACTACTCAAGGTGAATACTAAGTCCAGCCTTGCTGGTTCATCCTCTCCTCTCTTGTAGTGTCCCTTACGTGTTGGTACATGAAGTTTTCCAGTACCACCTCCATCATCTTAGCCCTCCATGTATCTTGGCCCCCATGCGGCTCCAAGTTCTCCCAATCTATCTCCTTGTGGTTAAAGTCACCCATGATCAGGAGCTTTGCCCTGCATGCATGAGCTCTTCTTGCCAATGTAGCCAGTGTGTCAACCATCGCTCTATTGCTCTCGTCGTACTCTTGCCTTGGCCTCCTGCTGTTCTGTGGTGGGTTATACATCACTGCTATTACCACCTTGGGACCTCCAGAGTGAAGCGTTCCCACTATGTAATCACTTTCTTCTCCTCTCTCCAGCTCATCAAAATTCCAGCGATTTTTGATCAGCAATGCCACTCCTCCACCCCCCCTGTTCCCTCTGTCTTTCCTCAGGATTTGGTATCCCGTTGGAAAGATGGCATCTGTTATCATACCTGTAAGCTTGGTTTCTGTGAGAGCTATGATGTCCGGTGATGCTTCTTCTACTCTTTCATGCCACTCCTCCCACTTATTTGTTATTCCATCAGCGTTTGTGTACCATACCTTCAGTTTCCTTTCCAACACTGTGGTTTGGGGGGCCTGTGAGGGTGGGAGACCTGGTAGCATACTGTGGTATTCTATAGCTCGGTGTTGGGTGGAGGCTGTAGGTATGGATTGTAGTGTGTGTTGAGATGGTGTGATAGGTTGTATGGTTTTGAGAATAGTTGTGTGTGTGCTTGCCCTTGCTGTTCTGTTCTGCTCTGACTGACCTCTGCTGGTTCCATCCTTGTTTCTTTTCCTAGCTCCTTTCGCTTTTTTGTCCTCTCCCTCAGCTGCTGTCGTTCTGATTGTGTTCTGTCTCTGTCTAGGAACACACTCTTGTACTCTTCTGAGTATTTCAATCGTGGTTTCTCTTGGAGGATCCTGTTCCACTCTGTTTCCGTCCTGAGAATCAGCTTGATTGGTCGGTTTCTTCCCTTCGAGTACCCCCCTATTCTCTGAAAATTTACAATCTCGTCCATCTCTTCACCTATTTCCGTGATGATTTTCTCAATCTCCTTTCTTTCTTCCTGCTGCCTTTCAGTGTGTGTCCTTTCCTCTCTCTCCTGAAGCCCATGGCTAAACACTGATTTTGCCCTTTCTTCCTCCCATTGCCTCACCCTCTGTGACTCTGGATCCTGCCTGTATGTGGTCAGTTTCTCCCTTGATTTTTCCAGTGGCTCTTGATAGCCTAGTTGTGCCTCAGTATTCGACCTATCACCCTCTCCATCTGCAACCAGCTGATCTTCCCTTTCACTCCTTGGTCCTCCTTGGCAGACTGATATGACCTTAGCATAATTCATAATTCCTTCCTTCCTGTTCGGCCTTGCAGCTTCATATGCTGTGTCTTCTTTGGTCACTGCCCCTGTAACTCGCTTCAGCCTATTTATCTCAACTTCTAGGACCCTTATCTTGGCTACTGCAGTTTCGACTTGCGCCTCCCAATTCTTTGTCTCCTTCTCCAACCTCTTTTCCAATTTCACAGAGAGCTCTTTCTCCATTTTTTCAGAAAGCTCTCCTAATTTTCTCTCCCACTCTTGTTCCATCCTTTTCCACTGCTCCTCCATCCACTCCTCCCTACCAGAACCATTCTCATCTGATCCTTGGTTCCTGTGAGTCCCCACCATTTTTTTTTTTTTTTTTTTTTTTTTGTGAGAGAAGAGAGAAGGGAAAGGTAGAGGGGGAGAGAGAGTGAAGGGAAGAGTAGGAGAGGGGAGAGTTAGAAGGGAAAAAGGGGACGAGAGAGAGCAAGAGAGAGAGAGAGAGCAAGAGAGAGAGCGAGAGAGAGAGAGAGAGAGAGAGAGAGAGAGAGAGGAGAGAGGGAGAGAGAGAGAAAGAGAAGGCAAAGAGGGGGAGAGAGAGGGGGCAGAGAGGGGGAGAAGGGGGAAAGAGGGGGGAGATGGGAGAGCGAGAGGGGAGAGAGGCTAGGGGGAGAGAGAGGGGAGGATGGGAGAGAGATGGGGAAAGGGAGAGGGGAGAGATAATGGGAGGGGACAGATGTTAGAGGGGGAGAGATGTTAGAGGGGGGGAGGTGTTAGAGGTAAGAGATGTTAGAGGGGAGAGATGGGAGAGGGAAGAGAGAGAGAGAGATAGGTAGAGAGTGATAGGTAGAGAGAGAGATCTAGGTAAAGAGTGAGAAAGGTAGAGATAGGTCTACTTAAGGTAGAAAGGGGGGGGAGAGGAGAAAGGTTCAGATGGTCAGTTCACAGGACGTGTGTGTGTGTGTGTGTGTGTATACTCACCTATTTGTACTCACCTATTTGTGGTTGCAGGGGTCGATTCACAGCTCCTGGCCCCCCCTCTGTGTGTGTGTGTGTGTGTGTGTGTGCGTGTGTGTGTGTGCGTGTGTGTGTGTGTGTGAGTGTGTGTGTGACACAATGCATATTAGAGTGTGGTACTTTGAAATCTAAGCACAGTATGGAAAATAGAAAGTAGAACTGAGTGTTTGTGGAATACATTATTCCATAGAAGAGGAATCAAAGTATCAGCAGTGATATACGCATCTCAGTGTATCTATATGCTCAAGCGTCCTTGAGATATATTTGGCCACTCTATTTATGTTATGAGGCGTGTGTTTCTACCCAGAGTTATATTCCGTAAAAAAATTTTAATTTTGAGTTATTTTTGTTTGCCTGATATTATTACTTTATTCGAGTGAAACAAACTCCCGAGTACAGTTATTAAGGCTAAAACGTTGTGTAGTTTTAAAAATAGGTTAGATAAATACATGAGTGGGTGTGGGTGAGTGTAAGTTGGACCTGACTAGCTTGTGCTGCTGGGTCTGGTGCCGTGCTCCTTCCTTGAGTGGAGGTGACCAGACTGGGTGGGTCATTGGGCTAATCCGGGGGGGGCATTGGGTTAATCGGGGGGGGGACATGGACCTGCTCCGCATGGGTCAGTAGGCCTGTTGCAGTGTTCCTTCTTTCTTATGTTCTTATGAAAAAGCGTATTTTTTTTATTATTATTTACCGTCCCGATTATATTTTTTTTTCAGAACCGAAGATGTATGTGTTCTGGAGGTGCAGTTTATTTTATATTTTAAGATATTTTAACGTTAATCCAACTCTAAATAAATTCGTTTCCCGCAATTGTCTTCACGTAACTACTGAAACTGCTGAAGTCTGGTATTATTTGTATATTACTTTCTAAATCTTGTGTTATTTCTTGGCGACTGAGATGAGAATATTCTCTGGGGCATTGTATTACTGTAAGAATATTCCACAGAGAGAATATTCCACATGCAGGGTATTATTTGCTGCTGTGATAATGTTATTGAGTGTTGTTACTTGCGTAAGAGGTGAGAATACTCCTTGAGAGTGCAACAACGACTTGAACCTCTACACAGAGTGCAACAACGACTTGAACCTCTACACAGAGTGCAACAACGACTTGAACCTCTACACAGAGTGCAACAACGACTTGAACCTCTACACAGAGTGCAACAACGACTTGAACCTCTACACAGAGTGCAACAACGACTTGAACCTCTACACAGAGTGCAACAACGACTTGAACCTCTACACAGAGTGCAACAACGACTTGAACCTCTACACAGAGTGTAACAACGACTTGAACCTCTACACAGAGTGCAACAACGACTTGAACCTCTACACAGAGTGCAACAAAGACGTGAACCTCTACACAGAGTACAACAACGACCTGAACCTCTACACAGAGTGCAACAACGACCTGAACCTCTACACAGAGTGCAACAACGACTTGAACCTCTACACAGAGTGCAACAACGACGTGAACCTCTACACAGAGTGCAACAACGACGTGAACCTCTACACAGAGTGCAACAACGACTTGAACCTCTACACAGAGTGCAACAACGACTTGAACCTCTACACAGAGTGCAACAAAGACGTGAACCTCTACACAGAGCGCAACAACGACCTGAACCTCTACACAGAGTGCAACAACGACTTGAACCTCTACACAGAGTGCAACAACGACGTGAACCTCTACAGAGAGTGCAACAACGACGTGAACCTCTACACAGAGTGCAACAACGACGTGAACCTCTACACAGAGTGCAACAACGACGTGAACCTCTACACAGAGTGCAACAACGACGTGAACCTCTACACAGAGTGCAACAACGACGTGAACCTCTACACAGAGTGCAACAACGACTTGAACCTCTACACAGAGTGCAACAACGACGTGAACCTCTACACAGAGTGCAACAACGACGTGAACCTCTACACAGAGTGCAACAACGACCTGAACCTCTACACAGAGTACAACAACGACTTGAACCTCTACACAGAGTGCAAAAACGACTTGAACCTCTACACAGAGTGCAACAACGACTTGAACCTCTACACAGAATGCAACAACGACGTGAACCTCTACACAGAGTGCAACAACGACGTGAACCTCTACACAGAGTGCAACAACGACTTGAACCTCTACACAGAGTGCAACAACGACTTGAACCTCTACACAGAGTGCAACAACGACTTGAACCTCAACACAGAGTGCAACAACGACGTGAACCTCTACACAGAGTGCAACAACGACGTGAACCTCTACAAAGAGTGCAACAACGACCTGAACCTCTACACAGAGTGCAACAACGACTTGAACCTCTACACAGAGTGCAACAACGACGTGAACCTCTACACAGAGTGCAACAACGACTTGAACCTCTACACAGAGTGCAACAACGACGTGAACCTCTACACAGAGTGCAACAACGACGTGAACCTCTACAAAGAGTGCAACAACGACCTGAACCTCTACACAGAGTGCAACAACGACTTGAACCTCTACACAGAGTGCAACAACGACGTGAACCTCTACACAGAGTGCAACAACGGCTTGAACCTCTACACAGAGTGCAACAACGACGTGAACCTCTACACAGAGTGCAACAACGACGTGAACCTCTACACAGAGTGCAACAACGACTTGAACCTCTACACAGAGTGCAACAACGACTTGAACCTCTACACAGAGTGCAACAACGACTTGAACCTCTACACAGAGTGCAACAACGACTTGAACCTCTACACAGAGTGCAACAACGACGTGAACCTCTACACAGAGTGCAACAACGACTTGAACCTCTACACAGAGTGCAACAATGACCTGAACCTGTACACAGAGTACAACAATGACCTGAACCTGTACACAGAGTACAACAATGACCTGAACCTGTACACATAGTACAACAATGACCTGAACCTGTACACATAGTACAACAATGACCTGAACCTGTACACAGAGTACAACAATGACCTGAACCTCTATACAGAGTGCAACAATGACCTGAACCTGTACACATAGTACAACAATGACCTGAACCTGTACACATAGTACAACAATGACCTGAACCTGTACACAGAGTACAACAATGACCTGAACCTGTACACAGAGTACAACAATGAAAAACCTCTACACAGAGTGTAACAATGACTTGAACCTCTACACAGAGTACAACAATGACCTGAACCTGTACACAGAGTGCAACAATGACTTGAACCTCTACACAGAGTGCAACAATGACCTGAACCTGTACACAGAGTACAACAATGACCTGAACCTGTACACAGAGTACAACAATGACCTGAACCTGTACACAGAGTACAACAATGACCTGAACCTCTACACAGAGTACAACAATGACCTGAACCTGTACACAGAGTACAACAATGACCTGAACCTGTACACAGAGTACAACAATGACCTGAACCTGTACACAGAGTACAACAATGACCTGAACCTGTACACAGAGTACAACAATGACCTGAACCTGTACACAGAGTACAACAATGACCTGAACCTGTACACAGAGTACAACAATGACCTGAACCTGTACACAGAGTACAACAATGACCTGAACCTGTACACAGAGTACAACAATGACCTGAACCTGTACACAGAGTACAACAATGACCTGAACCTGTACACAGAGTACAACAATGACCTGAACCTGTACACAGAGTACAACAATGACCTGAACCTGTACACAGAGTACAACAATGACTTGAACCTCTACACAGAGTACAACAATGACCTGAACCTGTACACAGAGTACAACAATGACTTAATAAAGCCTTACACTTCCTGAACACTCCCAAGACACAGATGTTTCATCTCTTTGACACATCTGTCTTTAACTTCCAACTCTGACTTCCTCCTTCCTTCTTCAGTCTCACTGCGTGGTCTATTACTGTCATATTTCTTCTGGTGTGTGTGTGTGTGTGTGTGTGTGTGTGTGTGTGTGTGTGTGTGTGTGTGTGTGTGTGTGTGTGTGTGTGTGTACTCACCTAGTACTCACCTAGTTGAGGTTGCGGGGGTCGAGTCCGAGCTCCTGGCCCCGCCTCTTCACTGATCGCTACTAGGTCACTCTCTCTGAACCGTGAGCTTTATCATACCTCTGCTTAAAGCTATGTATGGATCCTGCCTCCACTACCTCGCTTCCCAAACTATTCCACTTACTGACTACTCTGTGGCTGAAGAAATACTTCCTAACATCCCTGTGATTCATCTGTGTCTTCAACTTCCAACTGTGTCCCCTTGTTACTGTGTCCAATCTCTGGAACATCCTGTCTTTGTCCACCTTGTCAATTCCTCTCAGTATTTTGTATGTCGTTATCATGTCCCCCCTATCTCTCCTGTCCTCCAGTGTCGTCAGGTTGATTTCCCTTAACCTCTCCTCGTAGGACATACCTCTTAGCTCTCGGACTAGTCTTGTTGCAAACCTTTGCACTTTCTCTAGTTTCTTTACGTGCTTGGCTAGGTGTGGGTTCCAAACTGGTACCGCATACTCCAATATGGGCCTAACGTACACGGTGTACAGGGTCCTGAACGATTCCTTATTAAGATGTCGGAATGCTGTTCTGAGGTTTGCTAGGCGCCCATATGCTGCAGCAGTTATTTGATTGATGTGCGCTTCAGGAGATGTGCCTGGTGTTATACTCACCCCAAGATCTTTTTCCTTGAGTGAGGTTTGTAGTCTCTGGCCCCATAGACTGTACTCCGTCTGCGGTCTTCTTTGCCCTTCCCCAATCTTCATGACTTTGCACTTGGTGGGATTGAACTCCAGGAGCCAATTGCTGGACCAGGTCTGCAGCCTGTCCAGATCCCTTTGTAGTTCTGCCTGGTCTTCGATCGAGTGAATTCTTCTCATCAACTTCACGTCATCTGCAAACAGGGACACACACACCTGTACTCACCTAGTTGTACTCACCTAGTTGAGGTTGCGGGGGTCGAGTCCGAGCTCCTGGCCCCGCCTCTTCACTGATCGCTACTAGGTCACTCTCCCTGAGCCGTGAGCTTTATCATACCTCTGCTTAAAGCTATGTATAGATCCTGCCTCCACTACATCGCTTCCCAAACTGTTCCACTTACTGACTACTCTGTGGCTGAAGAAATACTTCCTAACATCCCTGTAATTCATCTGTGTGTGTGTGTGTGTGTGTGTGTGTGTGTGTGTGTGTGTATGTGTGTGTGTGTGTGTATGTGTGTGCGTGCTCATGTGTCATGTCTTCTATCACACATAGTGATGTCACTTTGACAATCATTGCAAGCACATCGGAAATCATGTATAAATTTAAACAAAATCCTAAATTAAGCGTAAGAAAAGTTCGAATACAGACACGAGCTTCTAATCTTTTTTTTTCTATATCTAATTAAATTACTACAGTCATCCAACAAATGTCACCTGTTGGAAGTGTCTTTCTTTGTTAAGAGGAAAACATTTTCTGCTTCCAAAAGATACACAAAGGCATTACCTAATTGTTTACGGAATTTGAAGCACGATGGCTTGCATCCATAATTATCTCTACAATCTGTTAATCTCCATAAGAATTTTTTGGTAAACATGTATTTCTGGAAGCTTAAACTCTGAAAATCATTCGTTCCGAGTGAAAAGCGGCAGTCTTGGCAAGTAAGTGCTATACAGCAACGAGATAACGCCGTCTTGGGATCCCTAATAGGGCAATATCGTCGAGTTATGAGGCTGTCCCTCAGCCCTGATTTGTTTTGCGTCATTATCCGTGGCTTCGTTCACGAATACCTGAGTTGGCTTTGTGCACGAATTCCTGACATGGCTACGTCTACAACGAAACGTCTTGCCTTAGTATGCGAAAAACTCACTTGGCTTCCTGCACAACTGGCGTTGAGGCCCAGGAGCTCATGGCCTCCTGAGCACTGGGCGTCAGAAAGTTTTAGTTCCCAAAACTTGTCTCATAAGCATCTCTTAGTTTCAGGAGCTCCTGATCTCGAACGGTCGTGGACCAAACAGTTCTCTGGGGTCTGAGGGGAGCTCTTTGAAGCTTTAACAGCTCATAACTCCATGAACTCACGCTAGTCTCAAGAACCCGGCTTCCCCTTGATATTTTCTGGTGATTCCAGACGTTCATAAGGGAGCCTTATACTCAAAGAGTTTGTGGCCTTAAGAGCTTTCAGCGCCCTCGGTGGAATGATTTACCTGAGGATATCGTTTAACTTCTGGGAAATCTTAGTGACTCTGTTGCTTATGGTGCAAGATTTTTTGGTAACGCTAGGAAATATTTTGGGGGTAATGGAGGGTAGGGAGAAAGAGGGGTAAAATAAGACCATAAGCTTGTAGTTCCAAGATAGCTTGAGTTACCATTGAACCTTGTTTATGTAAACCCTTCAACCCACAATCTCACATCATGTCTGTAATATCATATGCTCCAGGAGCATTTTATTTCCCACAGATGACCGTTTCCTGATCACTTGGTTTCTAGAGTTAATAACTTCAGAAATTAACTTCTAGAGTAGTTTAAAAAAGATTGTTTACCGGTATTCAAAGATGAGACCGCTGCATTTAGCTGGGCCTCAGTATGGAAAATACAAATCCAGGTTCCTCACGGAATTAATATTGACAAAGAGTTTAGAGTGATGACATACTTTATGGATTTGTCACCTCCAAGGAAGGTAAGTCAACCTGGAAGTTTACGATAATTGCATTTCCAACGAGCTGAGGCGCTTCTTCCATTCTGGCAGTTGCCACAGTGTTTTAGTATACAGCATTTTTTAGTCAGTCATAATTATTGTGGTTGTGCATGCAATTAGCTTCGATCCTCAAGCAAAGCATTTATATGGATTTGTCAGCCAGAGTATCCAGTGTGGTTTTAATGATCAGGTTTGGTGTGATTTTGACGACCAGATATGAAATTGTCTTCGCAACCAGAGGGAGAGAAAGAGAGAGAGAGGGAGAGGGAGGGAGAACTGCAGGAACTGCAGGCTCTACACTACGTCTCCTCAGAGATTCCCTTCAAGGTAGATCTCTAAACGTAGCTCTCAATGGGACAGAGTCAGTAAGACATCCTACTGGCGCAAGTGCTCCACAGGGAAGTGTGCTTGGTCCATTGTTATGGCATGTCTACTTCAGTGACCTTCTTCTCATCACAGAATCCCATGCATATACAGAAGACTATACTCTGACATTTACTTATCCAAGAGGGGAAATACCAGATGCTCTAAGTTACATCATCACCAGCATACAGCTATATCAGTCTGGGGAAAATGATGGCAGGTAACATTTGCTCCTGAGAAAACACGAATGATGATCTCTAGGCACCATTATGGTAATGCTGGAGCAGTGGTAAAATTGAATGGGAGAATATTGGTACCAAGGGATGAAGTTGAAATTTGACTCCTAACTGACCATGAAGAACCACGTTGTATATCTTGCAACCAAAGCAGGCGGGAAACTTACAGCATTTCGACGTATCTTGCATCTGCTCGCCAGAAGAGGTTGCATGATTCTATACGAGGCACAAGTACGCTCACACTCTGAGTATGCTCGTCTGGACCCAGCCTTGATAGCTCTGTCATTTCAGCAGAGCCTTCAACACCGGAGGGACGTGGGTGGCCTTACTGTTATGTACAAGGCTAATATTATCAAAGTACTACACTGGGCTCCACTCCGAGGACAGCTAGAAGCGAGCTTCTACACAACAGGATGGGCAGCAAGCAGTAACTTCACCATGATTGTTACTTTCTCCAGAACATCATTTCGTCTGAGATCATTTGTTCTTAGGATGACCCGAGACTGGAACGTGTTCATACAGCATAATGATATCTACGAAATAAAGTCAGTTGATTAAATGAAATTGCTGGCCCACAGGTAGCTTCAACTTCATCTTGTTACTTATTTGTATGTTTCTTAAAAATAAAAAGGCTTTTAAATGAGCTGATGTAGGTAACAGGAACTTTAACCTAACCTTGTAAAACTCTGTGTAAAAGAGATAGAGAGAGAGAGAGAGAGAGAGAGAGACAATAGACAGAGTTATTTTTAAAATATTCTGGAGTTTTCATTTGCATGCTAATGGGAATTCTTATAAAGCTAATGTCATAATATATGTTGATAATCCAGTAAAAATAATTATATCTTATTTACAATTTGGAATGCCTTTCGACTAAACAAGGGTCATTTAGAACGCAACTCATCTGTACACTAATATAAAAATTACTGAAACAACAACAACAACAACAACAACAACAACAACAACAACAACAACAAGAATAAGAATAGTAAGAATAATAATAAAAATAATAATAATATACCAAATTTCATAACATTAATTCCTGCCAGGGAATTAATCACACCCGTTATCATACGTATACGTGTAAATGGCCTTTTGCTCGATTACATTCGCATCAATACTCTTCTGCTCCAGTTCTTGGCCAAAAGCCATTTTTTTCCGGGTTTTCCTGGGCGCTAATGTGTGGCGGAGAGGGAGTTTTGCCACTGTTAACGTGGTGTCTTATCAAGTTTATCGCGAGTTATATTACTCGGGAGTGTTGTACCTGCAACGTGCGGCCGTGGCTCGCACGCAGAGATAAGCTCGTCAAGATATACAACTTAGTGTTCTCTCGACAGAAATGTTCTCACGCATGTCATCGCACATGTCCTCACACATGTACTTAGGCATGTCCTCACACATTTCATCACATTTTTAAGGGTGTTCAAGCTCTTCACAGTCTCTTAACATTGCAGTGATGAACGATTGCTTGAAGAACGTGCTGCTAACACTGAAGAAGACGAGAACACGCAAGAAGAAACAGCTTTAACTGAAGCAACAATGTTTAAGGAGAGCGTATTTTATTAAGTCATAACTAGTGAAAAGCTCCCCGGAGATCTTAACTTCGTCCCAATAAATGTTTTTCCTGCTACATTTGTCTCTGTCTTCACGCCAGCTATTACTCACGTTCTAAAACTAATTAGATTTTGACTTTCCATCATTTTGTCTCTGCGCTGTCTCAAAGTTTCTAAGAAAAACGTTCAGCCCGTTCCTAGAAACTCGCTTTAGGCGTAAGATATTACATTTAATTCCGGGTCCGGGATCACAGGCGGCGCCCCAAGCTTTTAATTCCCCCGGCGTTACTTGGCTAATGTTATTTCCAGCAGGTGCAAATTCCTGGTAGCATTCTCCATTTCTGGAAGCAGCGGCCATGCTGGTTGCAGCCTCAGCCTCTTCCGTTATTCCAGTTCTAGGTTTCCAGGGAAGGGCAGTGCTGTTCACGGACAAGTCCCCAGTTGTGTAACACTGCCACTGCCACTGCCACCACAACTGACAGCACCGGCAGTGCCACCACAACTGATAACACCGGCAGTGTGGGATGGGGAGGAAAGTATGAGCTGAGGGAGGCTTTTTGTTGGGGAGAGTTGTGTGGGGAAGGGATGTTGAGAGGGAAGAATACTGGGGGGTAGGGAAGGAAAGTGTGGTGTAGAGGAGGGGGGCAAAGGTAAAGAGGAATGTGGGGTGGGAAGCAGATGTTGAAAAGGTGATATGGGAAGTGGGAGGTGGGCGGCGTGCAGGGTGGGAGAGGGATGTTGGTGGGGAATTAGCACACTACACAGGTGTTTTCATCGTCCCTCTTTAATATCCCCAGTCCCCCCCCCTTCCTCTCCTCGCCTTTAGGAGATGGGGGAAGGGATGTGTGTGCGGGGGAAGGGGGGATGGAAGAGGTCATAGACGACATCGAGTACGGGTTCAAGACAAGTATTTGCTGCTCTCTTTTTATTTAGCAAAATTGGATACATTTGCAGTGTGCTGCTACCCTATTTTATATGATCAACAAAGTATGGGAGCACAGGAGGGGGTGGAAAACACACAAGGGAAAGAAATGGAAAGCTCTAGCGGTGGAGGAGGGCATAGAGAAGTTGGGGACACGGAGATGAGGGTGAGGGGCGGGGGAAAAGGAGGGAAAGACAGGAATGAACAGGGGGGGTGGGGTCTCCACCACATCCATGACAGCGGGATGTTGGTATAAACCATGTTATGGGACGTGAGCTGAAAAGTTATGCAAGGTTTTGAACCAACGACAAAACTGGCGGCGATGGTGGCGGAGATGGCGATCTCGGCGGCGGCGGCGGCGGCGGCGGCGGCTTACGCAATCAATATCTGCCTTGTCCTGCCACTACAGCTGCTGCCACCACCGCTACCAGCACTGATGTCGCTGCTGCTACCACTGCCACCACCCCTGGTGCCAACACCCCTACTGTCACGACTCCTGCCACTACTCCTTTGACTACCCCTTTGCCACCACCCCTACTGTCACGACCCCTTCTGCCACCACCCCTTCTGCCACCACCGCTGCTACCACTGAAAGACCTATTTAGAGTAACTGGTCTACGCAGAAAGACCTGTTTCAAGATCGTGGCACAGACTGGCCTCTTTGGAGGTCGGTCTTTCCCACGAAATAATCTTTCATAATTCGACGAAAAATTAAAAATCCTTCACAATTAAAATTATTTGTTATATGCTTCCTGTAAGAATGACAATATTGACTAATCACCTTATACAAAAAAAAATACAGCAAACACTGGACAATGATACACACGAAGAAAAGACACAGTGCAGAACAAGCTTTGTTTTGGTCAACGTTTCGCTCTATGTAGAGTTCTATCCAGTCTCTGATAAAACTGTACCCAGAGCGAGATGTTGCCACCTGTCTTTTCTTCATTACTGATGGCAGTATTCCCGAGTATCCGGTACAAACGAACCCACATGAGACAAAAAAAAATAAAAAAAATAAAAAAAAAAACTGAAGGTAGTGAATGTACTGTATAATTCGGCCTGAGAGTGAATCCCTCTTCAGGCGAATAAAATCAATGACGGTGGTGGTATTTTATTCAACAGGTAACAGGATAAGCGTTTCCTGACGCGGGTCTTAGCCATATGATGGCCCCTTAAGGAGTGAGTTGATGAATTTAAGAAGCTCGATAAGATATTGATTGGAAATGCAGTGTAGGTGAAGATCTCCGTTTCTTAAAGCATACATTATTATTATTATTGTTGTTAATAATAATAATAATAATAATAATAATAATAATAATAATAATAATAATAATAATATTATTATTATTATTATTATTATTATTATTATTATTATTATTATTAAAGAATAAGAAGGCACAATACCGTAACAGCACACAAATAATCCGCACATAAGAGAAAGAAACCAATGAGGACATTTCAGTCCGACTTGGACCATTAACTAGTCACACATTAGCACACGAAAGTAAAGGCACCAGTATATATACGAGAGGAGGGCAGGGACGGGAGACACAGAGGTGGACAAATAAAAAGAAGAAAATGGAGTGAGTAGTGATAGTACTTGTGAATATCAAAATGGTATACAATACCGACAAGTTGTTAAGTAAGACACATAGGCAACAATTAGGCATCTTTATTCCGAAACGGGTGATGGACTGATTACATCGTTTTCACATCTCTACCGCTCCTGCCTACTTTCTGTACTCAACTGAAGAAGCCTACTGTGTAGGCGAAACGTTTCGGAATAAAGATGCCTAATTGTTGCCTATGTGTCTTACATAATAACAGTGGTAGTACTACCACTACCTGCACTACCTCTACCACTACTCTCTCCACTACCATCTTTTTATTTTTCCACCTCTCTTTCTCCCGTCCCTGCCCTCCTCTCCTGTATACACTGGTTCCTTTACTTTCGTGTATTAGTGTGTCACTAGTTAATGGTCCAAGTCGGACCGAAATGTCCTCACAGTTTTTTTCCCATGCAGGTTATTTGTGTATTAATAATAATAATAATAATAATAATAATAATAATAATAATAATAATAATATTATTATTATTATTATTATTATTATTATTATTATTACTATTATTATTATCAATTATTATTAAGGAAATGCAATTTGAAATAGATTTCTTATGCTTAAAAAGCACTGCCTCTGCGGTGTACACGAATCTGACTGTAGCGAGAATAAACAAGCATCCCCTCCCGACCAGCGAACCACATGCTAAGATTATAGCGAGCGGGGCAACCTTGCTATGCTAGCACCTTGGTTCAACCAGCCAATAACAAGGAAGCCCGTCAAAGTTGTGAGGCGATGTTGGACACTTGTAAATCGACATTGGCAGACTTACCTCCGTATCTAGTTGAAGTCGGTTCTCTTGCTTGTAAAATGCCTTTCTTTACATATTCTCTGTAAATATTTTATATATACTAGCATACTGTTGTGGTGAAGGAAGTGTATACAAGTATTTAGTCACAGGTATCGTTTGCTGGTTCCTCATTTCTACTTTGGTTATCGTGCTACAACCAGGTATGCAGGCCACAAAATTACGCCTGTGCTCTTAATACCCTATCTTTACACTTCAATTGTGAGCCACATACGGGAAGGTAAACAGTTCTCCGGTAAGCCAGAGGTTATCAAAGTACGGGTACGCAGGGATCGTTTAGCGGCTGTTTCATCACTGACTTCCATCGCCAGTACACTAGCGGCTGCCTATTCAGTGATATTCAACACCAGCAAGTCAGCCGCTGCTTTATAGCGAGCTGGTCAGCATCCGACACAGACCCGCGTCTGGAGAATAATTCTTATTTCCTAGCAAACACGACACCACCACCACCACCACCAAGCTGACTTTATCAGTTCTCTCACCGGAACTTTTAGCATAATATATTACGTGGTTCACAATGACCTGATAACAGCGAATCTTGAGTCAGAAACTGATTCACGCTTAGCAAACAAATAATGAAGTCTGTGAAGGATGAGGCTGCTTTATATTAGAAAATGATTGGATTATTATGTTAAAAACAATGACAAATCCGTATGCGCCATAAACGATTGGATTTTATAAATAAATTCACACAAAAAGAGAGTTGAACCTGTGTCTGTCCCTGAAGAAAAGTTTTAGCGAAGGGTAAAAAACATGAAAGAAATAATAGAAAAAACTTATGTTACATTATTACCATAAAAGATTCAAAACATTCATTAAAAACTACCATTAGACTGACTCATTTATTTGTCGCAAGAGTTGAGTGATGTAATGTGACTTGTGATTGCATTATTGAATATTAAAAGAGCAATTCTAGTCTTGATGTTAATTCAGAAATTCAAATTTGATCATAGTGCATTTAAGGTTATTGTTAAAGGTAGGTGATACCGACCTATCGTTAAAAATGTCCCGCTGAATGATCTTCACAACAGTTCAAGGCTGCCAGAGATAGAATTAAGCTTTTTCTTACTTGAATATAAATAAAGTTAAAGTATTTAGGGGTCTTTATATTCAATATCTGTTCGTAGCTCAAAAAATGCTGACTTTATTTGACATCATTATTGATGTTTTTGTTATATAGAATTAGATTTTATTGAGAAAAAAATGTGTTGTTGCAGCAGAGACTGTACAATCTTTAAGGGAATATCGAATCCAAATGAATTTAATAATATTATTAATAATAACACTACTACTAATACTGTTATTAATAATGATAACAATAATAATAGTAATAATCACAATAATAATAATAATAATAATAATAATAAAGATAATAAGTGCATGGTCATCACAGCTCATGCCTAGGTGTTGATACTCTTATGATAGACTGTGATGATGTTTTGACAGATAATGTTATGACTGCTATTGATTCTATTACGACAAATGTTGACGTTATTATGACTGCTAATGATTCTATTACGACAGACTTTGATGTTTTGACAGGTGTTGTTGCTATCATGGCAGGTGCTGATGCTATTATGACTGGTGTTTCAGCTGTTATGACTGGTGCTCATGTCAAGTTGGGTGTTGACGTTAGGCCTGGTGTTGATGTTGTTAGGATTTCTGTTGATGTTGTTAGGCTTGGTGTAGATGTTATAAGGTCAATGGTTGATCTTAGGCCTGGTGTTGATGTTTCCAGGTCTAATGTTGACATTGGGCCTGATGTTAATGTTGCTAAGCCTAGTGTTGATGTTGCTAGGCCTGGTGTTGAAGTTGCTTGGCCTGGTGTTGACGTTAGGCCTGGTGTTGAAGTTGCTTGGCCTGGTGTTGAAGTTGCTTGGCCTGGTGTTGAAGTTGCTTGGCCTGGTGTTGAAGTTGCTTGGACTGGTGTTGATGTTGCTAGGCATAATGTTGATGTTGCTAGGGCAGGTGTTGATGTTGCTAGGCATCGTACTCATGCTGCTAGGCCTGGTCTTCAAGCTGTTAGGCCTGGTGTTGTTGTTAGGTCTGGTGTTGTTAGGCCTGGTGTTGTTGTTAGGCCTAGTGATGTTGTTAAGCCTAGTGATGTTGTTAGGCCTGGTGTTGTTGTTAAGCCTAGTGAAGTTGTTAGGGTGATGTTGTTAGGCCTGGTGTTGTTCTTAAGCCTAGTGATGTTCTTAGGCCTGGTGTTGTTGTTAAGCCTAGTGTTGTTGTTAGGCCAAGCGATGTTGTTAGGCCTGGTGATAGTTGTTAGGTCTGGTAGGCCTGATGTTGTTAGGCCTGGTGACGTTGTTAAGTTGTTAGGTCTGGGGTTGTTGTTAGGCCTAGTGATGTTGTTAAGCTTAGTGATTTTGTTAGGCATGGTGTTGTTGTTAAGCCTAGTAACGTTGTTAGACTGATGATGTTGTTAGGCCTGGTGTTGCTGTTAAGCCTATTGATGTTGGTAGTCCAGGTGTTGTTGTTAGGCTTAGTGATGTTGTTAGGCAGATGATGTTGTTAGGCCTTGTGATGTTGTTAAGCCTAGTGATGTTGCTAACTCTAAAGATGTTGTTAGGCCTAGTGATGTTAAGCCTAGTGATGTTGTTAGGCCTGGTATTGTTGCTAGGCCTGATGATGTTGTTAAGACTGGTGACGTTTTGAGGCCTAGTGATGTTGTTAGGCCTGGTGATGTTAGGCCTGGTGCTGTTGTTAGGCCTGGTGATGTTGTTAGATCTGGTAATGTTGTTAGGCCTGTTGATGTTGTTAGGCCTGGTAATGTTCTTAGGCCTGGTGATGTTGTTAGGCCAGGTGTTGTTGTTAGGCCTAGTGATGCTGTTAGGCAGATGATGTTGTAAGGCCTTGTGTTGTTGTTAGGCCTAGTGATGTTGTTAAGCCTAGAGATGTTAGGCCTAGTGTTCTTGCTATACCTGATGATGTTGTTAAGCCTTGTGACGTTTTGAGGCCTAGTTATGTTGTTAGGCCTGGTGATGTTGTTAGGTCTGGTAATGTTGTTAGGCCTGGTGATGTTGTTAAGCCTAGTAACGTTGTTAGGCCGATGATGTTGTTAGGCCTGGTGTTGTTGTTAAGCCTATTGATGTTCTTAGGCTGATGATGTTGTTAGGCCAGGTGTTGTTGTTAGGCTTGGTGTTG
Organism: Cherax quadricarinatus; assembly: GCF_038502225.1. Lineage (NCBI taxonomy): Eukaryota > Metazoa > Arthropoda > Malacostraca > Decapoda > Parastacidae > Cherax > Cherax quadricarinatus. The sequence continues at coordinate 33,568,341 of NC_091293.1, read as the reverse complement.
TTGTTAGGCCTGGTGATGTTGTTAGGCCTAGTGATGTTAAGCCTAGTGATGTTAGGCCTGGTGTTGTTGTTAGGCCTGATGATGTTGCTAAGCCTGGTGACGTTTTGAGGCGTAGTGATGTTGTTAGGCCTGGTGATGTTGTTAGGTCTGGTAATATTGTTAGGCCTTGTGATGTTGTTAGGCTTGGTGTGTTGTTAGGCTTGGTGACGTTCTTAGGCCTGGTGATGTTAGCCTTGGTGATGTTGTTAGGTCTGGTAATATTGTTAGGCCTGGTGATGTTGTTAGGTCTGGTAATGTTGTTAGGCCTGGTGATGTTGTTAGGCCTGGTGATGTTGTTAGGCCTGGTGATGTTGTTAGGCCTGGTGATTTTATTAGGCCTGGTGATGTTGTTAGGTCTGGTAATGTTGTTAATCCTGGTGATGTTGTTAGGTCTGGTAACGTTGTTAGGCCTGGTAATGTTATTAGGCCTGGTGATGTTAGTTCTGGTGATGTTAGGTCTGGTGATGTTGTTAGGCCTGGTGATGTTGTTAGGGCTGGTAATGTTGTTAGGCCTGATGATGTTAGGCCTGATGATGTTGTTAGGCCTGGTGATGTTGTTAGGTCTGGTGTTGTTGTTAGGTCTGGTGATGTTGTTATGCCTGGTGATGTTGTTAGGCCAGGTGTTGTTGTTAGGCCTCGTGATGTTGTTAGGCCTAGTGATGATGTTAGGCAGATGATGTTGTTAGGCCTTGTGTTGTTGTTAAGCCTAGTGATGTTGTTAGGCCTAGTGATGTTGTTAGGTCTGGTAATGTTGCTAGGCCTGGTGATGCTGTTAAGCCTAGTAACGTTGTTAGGCCGATGATGTTGCTAGGCCTGGTGTTATTGTTAAGCCTATTGATGTTGTTAGGCTAATGATGTTAGGCCAGGTTTTGTTGTTAGGCTTGGTGTTGTTAGGCCTAGTGATGTTAGGCCCAGTGATGTTGTCAGGCCTAGTGATGTTAAGCCTAGTGATGTTGCTAGGCCTGATCATGTTGTTAGGCCTGGTGACGTTTTTGAGGCCTAGTGATGTTGTTAGGCCTGGTGATGTTGTTAGGTCTGGTAATGTTGTTAGGCCTTGTGATGTTGTTAGGTCTGGTGATGTTAGGCCTACTGATGTTGTTAGGCCTGGTGATGTTGTTTGGGCTGGTGTTGTAAGGCCTGGTGATGTTGTTAGGCCTGGTAATGTTGTTAGATCTGGTGATGTTGTTAGGCATGGTGATGTTGTTAGGCCTGGTGATGTTGTTAGGTCTGGTAATGTTATTAGGACTGTTGATGTTGTTAGGTCTGGTGATGTTGTTAGGCCTACTGATGTTGTTAGGCCTGGTGATGTTGTTAGGTCTGGTGTTGTTGTTAGGCCTGGTGATGTTGTTAGGCCTGGTGATGTTGTTAGGCATGGTGATGTTGTTAGGCCTGGTGATGTTGTTAGGCCTGGTGATGTTGTTAGGTCTGGTAATGTTATTAGGACTGTTGATGTTGTTAGGTCTGGTATTGTTGTTAGGCCTCGTGATGTTGTTAGGTCTGGTATGTTGTTAGGCCTGGTGATGTTGTTAGGTTTGGTAATGTTGTTAGGCCTGGTGATGTTGTTAGGCCCGGTGATGTTGTTAGTTCTGGTAATGTTGTTAGGTCTGGTAATGTTGTTAGGCCTGGTGATGTTGTTAGGTCTGGTAATGTTGTGAGGCCTGGTGATGTTGTTAGGCCTGGTGATTTTGTTAGGTCTGGTAATGTTGTTAGGTCTGGTGATGTTGTTAGGCCCGGTGATGTTGTTAGGTCTGATTATTTTGTTAGGTCTGGTAATGTTGTTAGGCCTGGTGTTGTTGTTAGGCTTGGTGTTGTTGTTAGGCCTAGTGATGCTGTTAGTCAGATGATGTTGTTAGGCCTGGTGTTGTTGTTAAGCCTAGTGATGTTGTTAAGCCTAGTGATGTTGTTAGGCCTGGTGTTGTTGTTAAGCCTAGTGATGTTAGGCCTAGTGATGTTGTTAGGCATTGAGTTGTTAAGCCTAGTGATGTTAAGCCTAGTGATGTTGTTAGGCCTAGTGATGTTGTTAAGCCTAGTGATGTTGTTAGGCCTGGTGTTTTTGCTAGGCCTGATCATGTTGTTAGGCCTGGTGACGTTTCTGAGGCCTAGTGATGTTGTTAGGCCTGGTGATGTTGTTAGGTCTGGTAATGTTGTTGGGCCTTGTGATGTTGTTAGGTCTGGTGATGTTGTTAGATCTGGTAATGTTGATAGGCCTGGTGATGTTGTTAGGCCTTGTGCTGTTGCTAGGCTTGGTGATGTTGTTAGGCCTGGTGCTGTTGTTAGGCCTGGTGATGTTGTTAGGCCTGGTGATGTTGCTAGGTCTGGTAAAGTTGTTAGGCCTGGTGGAGTTGTTAGGTCTGGTAATGTTGTTAGGCCTGGTGATGTTGTTAGGTCTGGTGTTGTTGTTAGGCCTGGTGATGTTGTTAGGCCTGGTAATGTTGTTAGACCTGGTGATGTTGTTAGGCATGGTGATGTTGTTAGGCCTGGTGATGTTGTTAGGCCTGGTGATGTTGTTAGGTCTGGTAATGTTATTAGGACTGTTGATGTTGTTAGGTCTGGTATTGTTGTTAGGCCTCGTGATGTTGTTAGGTCTGGTAATGTTGTTAGGGCTGGTGATGTTGTTAGGTCTGGTAATGTTGTTAGGCCTGGTGATGTTGTTAGGCCCGGTGATGTTGTTAGGTCTGGTAATGTTGTTAGGTCTGGTAATGTTGTTAGGCCTGGTGATGTTGTTAGGTCTGGTAATGTTGTGAGGCCTGGTGATGTTGTTAGGCCTGGTGATGTTGTTAGGTCTGGTAATGTTGTTAGGTCTGGTGATGTTGTTAGGCCCGGTGATGTTGTTAGGTCTGATTATTTTGTTAGGTCTGGTAATGTTGGTAGGCCTGGTGATGTTGTTAGGCCTGGTGATGTTGTTAGGCCTGGTGATGTTAGGCCTGGTGATGTTGTTAGGCCTGGTGATGTTGTTAGGTCTGGTAATGTTGTTAGGCCTGGTGATGTTGTTAGGTCTGGTAATGTTGTTAGGCCTGGTGATGTTGTTAGGCCTGGTGATGTTGTTCGGCCTGGTAATGTTGTTAGGCTTGGTGATGTTAGGCCTGGTGATGTTGTTAAGCCTGGTGATGTTGTTAGGTCTGGTAATGTTGTTAGGCCTGGTGATGTTGTTAGGCCCGGTGATGTTGTTAGGTCTGATTATTTTGTTAGGTCTGGTAATGTTGTTAGGCCTGGTGATGTTGTTAGGCCTGGTAATGTTGTTAGGTCTGGTGATGTTGTTAGGCCTGGTGATGTTGTTAGGTCTGGTAATGTTTTTAGGCCTGGTGATGTTGTTAGGCCTGGTGATGTTGTTAGGCCTGGTGATGTTGTTAGGCCTGGTGATGTTAGGCCTGGTGATGTTGTTAGGCCTGGTGATGTTGTTAGGCCTGGTGATGTTAGGCCTGGTGATGTTGTTAGGCCTGGTGATGTTAGGCCTGGTGATGTTGTTAGGCCTGGTGATGTTAGGCCTGGTGATGTTGTTAGGCCTGGGGCAGGAGTATTGGTGTGATGTTGTTGTTCTTGTTATTGTTATTGTTTTTTGCCGTTTTTGCTGTTGACATTTGTGCTTCTGTTGCTACTGCTGCTGCCGCTGTTGCGTCAGCTACTACTTTCACATTTGTTGCTGCTGCTACAACTGCTGCTCCTGTTGTTGTTGCTGTACTGTTGCTGGTGCTCATTTTGCCGTTGATTCATCTTCTGACACTATAAATGCGGCTGCTGCTGCTAATTTTGCTGCGACTATTGCTGCTGTAGCTGTGGCTGAAGCTGCTAATGCTGCTGCTGCAAATGCATTGCTGCCCAGACAGTCCAGTTTCCAAGCAAATTACTCTTGCTCTTATCCAGGTGCTGCTAGACGCCGCTTTTGGCCAGAAAAAGCCGAAAGAGAGAAGAGAGAGATGAGAGTTACACACACACACACACACACACACACCAGAAGCTGCCAGAGGTGTAAGAGTCGTCAGGCACAGAGAGAGAGAGAGACAGAGAGAGAGAGAGTAGAAATGGGTTAAAATGTGGGAGCGATATCAGGAATATAAGAGAGTAGGAAAGTACAGGCAGATGAGGAGGTTGGAATTAGGGAGTGGAAGACTTAGGGCTTAAGGAAATAGGAAGGAGTAGAGCGAGAGTGAGAGGAAGCGAAAGAGGGGGAGGGAGGGAGGGACTCTGTGGTGAACCCTAGTAGGTAGAGTGGAGTCAGCGGCCACTGCTTCTTCCTACCCCTTTGTCCCCCTGTCCTCTCTCTCTCTCTCTCTCTCTCTCTCTCTCTTTCCCTTTCTATATTTCGACCGTTAAATACTGACATAAATGTACAAAACTGGTAAGTTAATTAGCATTTCAGTGATATTCGCTTCCTTGAATATTATCGTTAATAGCATTATCAACAATAAAACACTGATGATAGGTTAATGGGGTTTAATACTCGCCAACTAAAAGCATGTCATTAACGGTGCATATAACCTACCCTCCACTGCTATATATATATATATATATATATATATATATATATATATATATATATATATATATATATATATATATATATAGGTGTGTGTGTGTGCGTGTGTGTACTCACCTAGTTGTACTCACCTAGTTGAGGTTGCATGGGTCGAGTCCAAACTCCTGGCCCCGCCTCTTCACTGGTCGCTACTAGGTCCTCTCTCTCTCTCTGCTCCCTGAGCTTTGCCATACCTCGTCTTAAAGTTATGTATGGTTCCTGCCTCCACTATATCACTTGCTAGACTATTCCACTTTCTGACATCTCTATGAGTGAAGAAATACTTCCTAACATCCCTGTGACTCGTCTTCAGCTTCCAACTGTGACCCCTTGTTTCTGTGTCCCATCTCTGGAACATCCTGTCTCTGTCCACGCAGTATTTTGTATGTCGTTATCATGTCTCCCCTGACCCTCCTGTCCTCCAGTGTCGTCAGGCCGATTTCCCTCAACCTTTCTTCGTAGGATATTCCCCTGAGCTCCGGAACTAGACTTGTTGGAAACCTTTGTACTTTCTCTAATTTCTTGACGTGCTTAACCAGGTGTGGGTTCCAAACTAGTGCTGCATACTCTAGTATGGGCCTGACGTACACAGTGTACAGTGTCTTGAACGATTGCTTACTGAGGTATCGGAACGCTATTCTCAGGTTTGCCAGGCGCCCATATGCTGCAGCAGTTATCTGATTGATGTGTGCTTCCGGAGACGTGCTTGGTGTTATGCTCACGCCAAGATCTTTCTCCTTGAGTGAGGTTTGCAGTCTTTGTGCATCAAGCCTATACTTTGTCTTAGGTCTTCTTTTCCCCTCCCCAATCTTCATGACTTTGCATTTAGCGGGGTTGAATTCGAGAAGCCAGTTGTTAAACCACGTGTCCAGCCTGTCCAGGCCTCTTTGTAGTCCGGTCTGATCCTCATCTGATTTAATTCTCCTCATCATTTGCGAACAGGGGACACTTCAGAGTCTATCCCTACCATCACGTCATTCACATATACCAAAAATAGCACTGGACCTAGGACTGATCCCTGTGGGACCCCGCTCGTCAGAGGCGCCCATTGTGATACCCTATCACGTACCATGACTCGTTGTTGCCTCCCTGTCAGGTATTATCTGATCCATTGCAGTGCTCTTCCTGTTATACGCGCCTGATCCTCCAGCTTCTGCACTTATCTCTTGTGGGGAACTGTATCGAAGGCCTTCCTGCAGCCCAGGAAAATGCGTGTGTGTGTGTGTGTGTGTGTGTGTGTGTGTGTGTGTGTGTGTGTGTGTGTGTGTGTCATCCAAAAAGTGATGAGATGCTAAATTTCGAGTTTTATGAAACAACAATCTGCATCACCTAAATTAGCACAGTTTTAGAACTGGAAGATCATGCTTGTCACAACTGCCAAACCACTGTGACAATTACAGAGTTGTTAGAAAAAAAAAAACGCAGATGTAATACACATCGATTTTAAAAGGCGTTTGACAAATGCTATCAAGGGGTGACTGCACATAAAAGGTGAGCCATGAGCATGACGGGATATTACGCAGATGGATTTTAAAGTTTCCAACACGGAACACAAAAGATTAGTAGTAAACATAGCAAAATCCAGCATCAGCGAGTTAAGCTCGTAACAGACAGATAAAACCACCAGTCAAATTTTTTTTATAATTTTAAGATAACACTAAAATAAGCATGAAAGTCACCTCAGTTGAATATACTGAAAAACTGCAGGGAGATATAAGCTGTGTTTTCTGGTGGGTAGTGGAGAAAACGGGACACTGTATAGGACAGCCAAGAGGATCATCAAATACATCAAAAGGAACACGTGAAAGACCAGTGAGTATTTGTGTCGGATGACCTTTCACTCAAAGAAAAAAAAATAAAGCAAATGTCACGACAGCCAGAAAGATGACAGGATGGATAATGAGAACTTTCAAAACATGGGAAAGAGTGCCAGTGGTGATACTTTTCAAATCGCTTGTGCTCTCTCGTTTAGATTATTGTTCTGTGTTAACGGCCCAATTCAGGGCAGTAGATATCAGAACTGAAGAAATACAGAAATAATTTACAGCTCACATAGAGCCAGTAATGGGAACACCTTAAAGCCTTAAATATGTACTCGATAGAACGGAGGAGGAGGAGGAGGAGGAGGAGGAGGAGGAAGAAGAGGAGGAAGAAGAAGAAGAAGAAGAGGAGGTGGAGAGAGAGAGAGAGAGAGAGAGAGAGAGAGAGAGAGAGAGAGAGAGAGAGAGAGAGAGAGAGAGAGAGAGAGAGAGAAATGATAATATGTACCTAGGAAATGCCTGAGGGCCTCGTCCCATTCTGCACACTGCCGTAACAACATACTGGAGTGAGGGCTATGAAAGGAAATGCAAAATAAACACAGTGAAAACAGGGGCGATGTAGGCACAATAAGAGAACATTGTATCAACATCCGTGGCCCCAGGCTATTCAACATCTTACTAAAAGACATCAGAAACACTGTGTTTAGGTAATCAAGGAAAAATTGGAGCAATATTTTCACCAGGTGCCCGATAAATCAAGCTGTGATGGATATGTGGGCCAGTGGGCCAGTGGGCCACCCATGCTGTGAAAAGGTGGATAAGAATCTTATGCTCTGTTTATTCAGGTTAGAGATTTTAACCATCCAATTGATCTTCGAAAGGCAGAGAAAGTTACATCAAGTAGCTTTAAAATTAATATGAATACTTCTCTAGGATTTTACGAATTGGAATCATTTATAATTAATAAAATTTGGGAAGAATTTAAGATATATTCAACAAGTTAAAATATTCAAGCTTGGGTAGAATATAAGCTGTGTTTGACAGGTCGTTGACCACCTACCAACATCACCATTAAAATGTCAGGTGTTGTAAGTTGACCGCTAGGTGTAATCTCGTCCTTGTATGCCTTTCTGTTGATTTTTATTTTTTGCAGTGCCTTGGTAATGTGAGAAATCACGATATCGCTTGGAATTTAACTATTTTTTTTAACAGTGGTTGTCCCTGTCGGGCGACAGGGAGGAACCACCGATCACAGGGAGGAGTACAAGATCGGCAAGTACAGAGACATAATTCAGCAGTATCAGTTTGTCCTAGTGGGATCAGAGACCTTGGGATCATGGGGAAAAAATGACAAACGTTTCCTTAGAGAACTGGGTTCCAGACTCATCAACACCACCAGGGACCCAAGGGCAGCCACTTTCATGTTCCAGCGCCTCAGCGTGGCCATCCAGAGGGAATATGCATGCTGCATACTGGGCTCGTGTCCGGCTTCGGAGGAGCTGGAGGAAATTCATAATCTTTGATATATTGTACCTATGTATTCATGTTTGTGTTTTCTGTCAATGTATTCTGTCTATTAATAAAGTTCACATGTATATATATATATATATATATATATATATATATATATATATATATATATATATATATATATATATATATATATATATATATATATATATATATACATGTCGTGCCGAATATGTAAAACTGGTCAATTAGCAAGAACTCATTTAAAATTAAGTCCTTTCTAAAATTTTCTCTTGTACATTTAATAAAGATATATTGATGTAGATATATGTTGATGTAAAAATTTATAATTTTGCACCAAAAGGAACTTAGAAAACTTACCTAACCTTATTGTAATAAGAGCAATTTATTTTAGCCTAACCCAACTAAATACATTTTAGATTTGTTTATGCCTATTCGGCACGACATATATATATATATATATATATATATATATATATATATATATATATATATATATATATATATATATATATATATATATATATATGTATAATGTGTATGTGTGTTTGTGTGCGTGTAAAAAATATAAAACTATACGTGACTATGAACAGAAAAATATTTTTGACGCAAAAGTTGTAATATTTTGTATAATGCCACAGATCGATGTCGAAAAAAAAGTCGGTGGAGTGAAAATAATGGATGAATGATGCGCTTATGTAAATGGGGAGAGAAATGACGATAAACTTTGGCATTTTGTACAGAGTAATTACTAGCGGAACACTCATTTACGTAAATTTTCGTTCACAGTCTAGTCGGCATTGTCGTTCTAATGAGGTTCATTTTCTCTCTCTCTCTCTCTCTCTCTCTCTCTCTCTCTCTCTCTCTCTCTCTCTCTCTCTCTCTCTCTCTCTCTCTCTCTCTCTCTCTCTCTCTCTCTCTCTCTCTAAAAATCACAATTACAAACCCACTGTAAACGAAGACTTAGAGAGAAGTATCCATTGCCTCGCGTGAGCAAATTAAAATTAATCATTAAAATAAAAAAATAACAAAGTCTAGCTATTTGTGAAGGTAATATTAGTCGATTTATTCCGATCGTATTTCATTAGGATCAGTGAAAAAATAAACTTTTGCATTTAGTATTTCGACAAAAAAAATTGAATAACGAACCGAAACACTCGCTCAAACTTTCTCTGTTTCAAACAGTTTCTGTTTCTCTGTTTTTCTCATTTTTTTCGCACTAACGATATAGGATTGTGGATTTTGAGACATTCTAAAATTTATTTATTTTAATTAGTTGAGATTTTTTTGTTTGGTTACTTAGGTTTGAATTAAATCCGTAGGGTCATTAAGGCAGTAACTTACCTGTGATTCAAGATAATCTGAATGTCTAAAATCGGGATTAAAGTCGAATCTTAACGGGTGTATATACACTGCTGTTCTCAATGCATATATGCACTGAGAACATCAGTGTGTTTATGCTGAGAACGGCCGTTTAAATGCTCCCAATGCATATACACTGTTGCTCTGAATGCATATACACTGTTGCTCTAAGTGCATATACATGATTGCTTTCAGTGCATTTAAATTGCTGTTCTCAATGCATATACACTGTTGTTCTTAGTGCATATACACTCCTGATCTCAGTCCATATACACAGCTGTTCTCAATGCATATACACTGCTGTTTTCAGTGCACATAAACTATTGTTCTTAGTGCATATGAACTGCTGTTCTCAGTGCATACACACTGCTGTTCTCAGCACACATACACTGCTGTTCTCAGCACACATACATTGCTGTTCTCAGTGAATATACATTGCTGTTCTCAGTGAATATACACTGCTGTTCTCAGTGCATACACACTGCTTTTCTCAGCACACATACACTGCTGTTCTCAGCACACATACACTGCTGTTCTCAGCACACATACACTGCTGTTCTCAGCACACATACATTGCTGTTCTCAGTGAATATACACTGCTGTTCTCAGTGCATATACACTGCTGTTCTCTATGCATATACACTGTTATTCTCACAGCATATACACTGCTATTCTCAGAGCATATACACTGCTGTTCTCGGTGTATATGCACTGCTGTTCTCAGTACATATACACCGAGGTAAATGCACAGAATTCTTTATTTCAAAGTCTTTATTTCAAAGACCATCCCGAGCATCAACCGTATGTTCAATAATTTAGACATGTGAACACATAAAATAATATTCGGCAGTCATATGGAAAATAATTAATTTTCCCCACAAGTAGCCCCAGTGGTAATATATACCTTCATAAACCACCAACATTTAATTCCCTGTAAATATTCTTTGGTTATGGAATATTATTGTATTCACGGAGTAGCACCAAGCTTGATAGCGTCATACAACACTGGGGAATGAGAGGTAATCGGGCTCAATACTTTCTCTGTCTGTCTGTCTGTCTGTCTATCTGTCTGTCTGTCTCTGTCTCTCTCTCTCTCTCTCTCTCTCTCTCTCTCTCTCTCTCTCTCTCTCTCTCTCTCTCTCTCTCTCTCTCTCTCTCTCTCTCTCTCTCTCTCTCTCTCTCTCTTTCTCTCTCTTTCTCCCTTTCTCTCTCTCTCTTTTATTTATACAGTGGTTTTATAGGTTTAGGTTATAAGTTCCAACCATAGTTAACAGCTTAGGAGCTGTTGCCTACCTCGGCTCATTTCAAAGCCTTTTTATTGTTATGAGACATACAAATAGGGAATAGGATGAAGCTGGAGCCATTTGTGGGTCAACGATTTCATTAAGTCAACCGATTTTATTTCATCGATGTCATTAAGCTAAGTGATTTTTCTTCAGACTCTGTTCATTCTAGGAAAGAATGATCTCAGATGAAGTGATGTTCTTGAGAAGGGTACAGCCAGGGTGTAGTTACTGTTTGCTCCCCGTCTTGATGTGTCGAAGTTCTCTTCTAGGCTGACCACGAAGTGGTACCTTGACAATGTTGGCTGGTACATAACAGTAAAGATAACCAGCTCGGTGGCACTGTGTTACTAACCTACTGGAGTTTTACGACAAGGTGACAGAAATAAGATAGGAGAGGGAAGGGTGGGTAAACTTCATTTTCTTGTACTGTAAGACTTTCGACACAGTTCCGGGCAAAAGCTAAAGGAGCAGGCAGGATTAGGGAATACCTAATAGGAAGGAAACGAGTGGTGGTACGTGACGAAGTGTCAGAGTGGGCTCATTTGACGAGTGGGGTTCCACAGGGGCTGAAAACTTCACTCAAGGAAAAGGATCTTGAGGTGAGTATCACACCTAGCACATCTCCCAAGGAGCACATCAACCAAATAGCTGCTGCAGCATGTAAGCGCTAGGCAAACCTAAGAATAGCGTTTCGACAACTAAGGAATCATTCAAGACATTGTACACTGTGTACGACGGGCCTATATTGGAGTATGCAGCACCAGTATGGAACCCACACCTGGTCAAGCACATTAAGAAATTAGTGAAAGCGCAGAGGTTTGCAACAAGACTAGTCCCGGAGCTAAGGGGTATATCCTACGAGGAGAGATTAAGGGAAATCAACCTGTCGACACTGAAGGACACGGAAGATAGAGGGGACAGGATATCAACATATA
>NC_091293.1:33471955-33549455 GCF_038502225.1 Cherax quadricarinatus | reverse complement strand
AAAACCAGTGGGGTTTTGAGAAAATGGAAGGAATGGATGGCACGGGCGAAAGGGACTACTTAGTAGGAACAATCCAGTCTGAGGGACATAAGGTGATAATTGCAGTAATGTACAACCCACCACAGAACTGCAGGAAGAATACGATGAGAGCAACAGAGCAATGATCGACACACTAGCCGAGGTGGCCAGGAGAGCACACATGGGGGGAGCAAAGTTACTAGTTATGGGTGATTTCAATCACAAGGAGATTGACTGGGAAAACCTGGAGCCCCATGGGGGTCCCGAAACATGGAGAGCCAAGATGATGGATGTGGTACTGGAAAACCTCATGCATCAACATGTTAGAGACACTACCAGAGAGAGAGGAGAGGATGAACCAGCAAGGTTGGACCTTGTATTCACCATGAGTAGTTCAGACATCGAGAATATCATGTATGAAAGGCCCCTGGGAGCTAGTGATCATGTGGTTCTGTGCTTCGACTACATAGTTGAGCTCCAAGTGGAGAGAGTAGCAGGAATAAGCTGGGAAAACCAAACTACAAAAGGGGAAACTACTCAGGCATGAGGAACTTCCTTCAAGACATTCAGTGGGAGAGGGAACTGACAGGAAAACCAGTACAAGAAATGATGGACTATGTAGCAACAAAATGCAAGGAGGCAGAGGAGAGGTTTGTTCCCAAGGGAAACAGAAATAATGGGAAGAACATAACGAGTCCTTGGTTCACCCAAAGGTGTAGGGAGGCAAAAACTAGGTGTACTAGAGAATGGAAAAGGTACAGAAGACAGAGAACTCAGGAAAATAAAGAAATCAGCCGAAGAGCCAGAAACGAATATGCACAGATAAGAAGGGAGGCTCAGAGACAATATGAAAATGACATAGCATCAAAAGTAAAGACTGACCCGAAGCTGTTGTACAGCCACATCAGGAGGAAAACAACGGTCAAGGACCAGGTAATCAGACTGAGGAAGGGTGATGGGGAATTCACAAGAAACGACCGAGAGGTTTGTCAGGAGCTCAACACAAGATTTAAAGAGGTATTTACAGTGGAAACCAGTAGGACTCCAAGAAATCAGAACAGGGGGTACATCAGCAAGTGCTGGATGAGGTACATATAACCAAGGAGGAGGTGAAGAAGCTGTTATGCGAACTTGACACCTCAAAGGCGGTGGGACCAGACAAAATTTCTCCATGGGTCCTTAAAGAGGGAGCAGAGATATTGTGTGACCCATTAACAAAGATCTTCAACACATCATTTGAAACTGGGCAACTCCCTGAGGTAAGGAAAATGGCAAATGTAGTCCCAATTTTTAAAAAGGGAGACAGACATGAGGCACTAAACTACAGACCTGTATCACTAACGTGTATAGTATGCAAGGTCATGGAGAAGATCATCAGGAGGAGAGTGGTGGGGCACCTGGAAAGAAACAAGTGTATAATTGACAACCAGCACTGTTTCAGGGAAGGAAAATCCTGTGTCACAAACCTACTAGAGTTTTATGACAAGGTGACAGAAGTAAGACAAGAGAGAGAGGGGTGGATCGACTGCATATTTTTGGACTGCAAGAAGGCCTTCGACACAGTTCGTCACAAGAGGTTACTGCAAAAGCTAGAGGACCAGGCACACATAACAGGAAAGGCACTGCAATGGATCAGAGAATACCTGACAGGGAGGCAACAACGAGTCATGGTACGCGACGAGGTGTCAGAGTGGGCGCCTGTGACAAGTGGGGTTCCACAGGGGTCACTCCTAGGACCTGTGCTGTTCTTGGTATATGTGAACGACATAACGGAAGGGATAGACTCAGAAGTGTCCTTGTTTGCAGATGATGTGAAGTTATGAGAAGAATCAAATCGGACGAGGATCAGGCAGGACTACAAAGAGACCTGGACAGGCTACAAGCCTGGTCCAGCAACTGGCTCCTTGAATTTAACCCTGCCAAATGCAAAGTCATGAAGATTGGGGAAGGGCAAAGAAGACCGCAGACACAATATAGTTTAGATGGCCAAAGACTGCAAACCTCACTCAAGGAAAAAGATCTGGGGGTGAGTATAACACCGAGCATATCGCCTGAGGCGAACATCAATCAGATAACTGCTGCAGCATACGGGCGCTTGGCAAACCTGGGGATAGCGTTCCGATACCTCAGTAAGGATTCGTTCAAGACTCTGTATACCATTTACGACAGGCCCATACTGGAGTATGCAGCACCAGTTTGGAATCCACACCTAGTCAAGCACGTCAAGAAATTAGAGAAAGTGCAAAGGTTTGCAACAAGACTAGTCCCAGAGCTACGGGGATTGTCCTACGAAGAAAAGTTGAGGGAAATCGGCCTGACGACACTGGAGGACAGGAGGGTCAGGGGAGACATGATAACGACATATAAAATACTGCGCGGAATAGACAAGGTGGACAAAGACGGGATGTTCCAGAGAAGGGACACAGACACAAGAGGTCACAATTGGAAGTTGAAGACTCAGATGAATCACAGGGATGTTAGGAATTATTTCTTCAGTCATAGAATAGTCAGGCCGTGGAATAGCCTAGAAAGTGACGTAGTGGAGGCGGGAACCATACATAGTTTTAAGGCGAGGTATGATAAAGCTCATGGGGCAGGGAGAGAGAGGACCTAGTAGCAATCAGCGAAGAGGCGGGGCAACCACTAATAGGTGAGTTCACATACACACACACACACACACACACACACACAGGAAGGGCACTGCAATGGATCAGAGAATACCTGACAGGGAGGCAACAACGAGTCATGGTACGTAATGATGTATCACAGTGGGCACCTGTGACGAGCGGGGTCCCACAGGGGTCGGTCCTAGGACCAGTGCTATTTTTGGTATATGTGAACGACATGACGGAAGGGTTAGACTCAGAAGTGTCCCTGTTTGCAGATGATGTGAAGTTAATGAGGAGAATTAAATCTGATGAGGACCAGGCAGGACTTCAAAGAGACCTGGACAGACTGGACACCTGGTCCAGCAAATGGCTTCTCGAATTTAATCCTGCCAAATGCAAAGTCATGAAGATAGGGGAAGGGCACAGAAGACCACAGACAGAGTATAGGCTAGGTGGCCAAAGACTGCAAACCTCACTCAAGGAGAAAGATCTTGGGGTGAGTATAACACCGAGCATGTCTCCGGAAGCACACATCAATCAGATAACTGCTGCAGCATATGGGCGCCTGGCAAACCTGAGAACAGCATTCCGACACCTTAGTAAGGAATCATTCAAGACACTGTACACCGTGTATGTCAGGCCCATACTGGAATATGCAGCACCTGTTTGGAACCCGCACTTGATAAAGCACGTCAAGAAACTAGAGAAAGTACAAAGGTTTGCAACAAGGTTAGTTCCAGAGCTAAGGGGAATGTCCTATGAAGAAAGATTAAGGGAAATCGGCCTGACGACACTGGAGGACAGGAGGGTCAGGGGAGACATGATAACGACATATAAAATACTGCGTGGAATAGACAAGGTGGACAAGGACAGGATGTTCCAGGGAGGGGACACAGAAACAAGAGGCCACAATTGGAAGTTGAAGACACAAATGAGTCAGAGAGATAGTAGGAAGTATTTCTTCAGTCATAGAGTTGTAAGGCAGTGGTATAGCCTAGAAAATGACGTAGTGGAGGCAGGAACCATACACAGTTTTAAGACGAGGTTGATAAAGCTCATGGAGCGGGGAGAGAGAGGGTCTAGTAGCAACCGGTGAAGAGGCGGGGCCAGGAGCTAGGACTCGACCCCTGCAACCACAAATAGGTGAGTACAAATAGGTGAGTACACACATACACACTAACACTCTCACACTCACACACACACACACACACACACACACACACACACACACACACACACACACACACACACACAAACACACACACACACACACACACACACACACACACACACACACACACACACACACACACACACACACACACACACACACACACACACACACACACGCACACACACACGCACGCACGCGCACACACAAACCCTGAAGTAGGGTGAGGTATTGTGACCAGAAAAATAAGAAACACTTTCACCATCACTCCACCACTATCTTGCCAGGGAGGCGCCTACACTGCAATTCAAAACTGCAGATATCCCCCCCCCTTTTTCAGAGTGCAGGCACTGTACCCCCACCTTCATAAACATTACCTTGATCACACTTCAGCAGCACGCCACGTCATAAAAAAAAACACTTGCATTCATTCACTTCTAGCACGCTCACACACTCTTTACCTCCTTCCTCCAACTTTTTCTAAGAAAGACCCCTACCTCGCCTTCCCTCCACTACAGATGTATACACCCTCCAAGTCATCATCCTATTTTATTCACTTCTCTCTAAATGTTCGAACCACCTCAACAAATCCTCTTCAACCCTCTGGTCAGTATTTTTAGTGACCCCACACATTCTTCTAATCTACAAGCTAAGAATTCTCTGCATAATATTCAAGTCACATATTACCCTCAGACACGACATCTTCAGTACCTCCAGCTTCCTCCATGCTGCAGCATTCATTACCCATGCTTCACTCCCATATAAGAGTGTTGGTACCACTATGCTCTCACACCACATGGATTACGTTCTTTGTCTCCACAGATGCCTCAGTGAACAGCTCATCTTTTTCCCCTCGTCAATTCTATGGCTAATCTTGTCTTTAATATCCTCATCTACCTATGAGGTCACTCCCAAATGCAAACAATCATATTCATCCAAAAATATGTTGGTTCTTCCTTACCGTGAAAACCTTTTTAATATACCTTTTCTACTTATGAATTTTTAAATCGAAGTTGTATTTAAAAATCTTGATACAGTTAAAAAAAAAAACTTCTTGTTAAAAATGCTGATGATTTTGTCTACAAGATTCCCTGTAAAAAATGTAATAAAGTTTATTAGGGTCAAACAGGGAAAAGCTTTGAACTAAGATTACAACAACATGTTGTTGTAATCTTGTACAAGAATCCCATGTTCTGTTTATTCATGTGAGAGATTTTAATCATCCAGTTGATTTTCAGAAGGCGGAGAAAGAAGTACCCAGCAAGCCTACGGCTGAGAGAAATATAATTGAATCAATCTTCATAAAAAAATGGATGAAATGTTTAATAATTAAGTAGTTTGTATATAACAACTATGTCATATGTGATATATATATGTGATACCTATTCAACTCACACGGGTACATATTGGTTGGTCGAAGGCATCCAAATAGGACTTGAAACCTATCTACTACACCACTACACGTATATCATTAAGGCTGCAGGATTCTTGTTCATCACTAGTCAGGAGTATTTTAATTCTTTAAGTAGGAATTAAGCTAAATTCTCGGCAGTTATAAACTGAGAGACATATACCTGTCAGTGTATATCCTTTGTAATTATTAAGCTATTCCAT
Organism: Cherax quadricarinatus; assembly: GCF_038502225.1. Classification (NCBI taxonomy): domain Eukaryota; kingdom Metazoa; phylum Arthropoda; class Malacostraca; order Decapoda; family Parastacidae; genus Cherax; species Cherax quadricarinatus. The sequence continues at coordinate 33,544,043 of NC_091293.1, read as the reverse complement.
GTGAATATTATGAAATATTCAGGAACGAAGGATTCATTTTAGTTAGGAAATTAATAATTGTGAAGAAATTATTTTGGTATAAATCATATGGCAATATTCGACGAAATGTAATACACATATAGGACATGTAATACATATGTAGGTGTCCCGTAGCTCGATCGGTAGCGCACTCAGCTCACACATTGAGGTCCGGGGTTCGAATCTCCTCCGGTACGGCTGAAAAACATTTAGGGACGTTTCCCTAAGACACCTGCTGTCCCTGTCCCTGTTCATCCATTAGTTTAAAATGGGTACCTGGGTGTTAGTCGACTGGTGTGAGTCGCATCCTGGGACAAAACTGACCTAATTTGCCAGAAATGCTCAGCATAAGAGCTAGGCCTGTATACCTTGTACATGTACTTGTAGTAAATTAAGATGATATTATTATTATTATTATTATTATTATTATTATTATTTATTTATTTATTTATTTATTTATGCGTTACCAGTGCCAGGTTTGTCTGAGGTAAATACAATAAATAAAACTAAGAAGACTGGAAATAAATAATAGGATTAATGGCATTATTGCGAGGTCAAAGCTCTAAAATATTCTTAATTAAGTGGAAGTTCCTTTCATCAGCGGGAGTGTGTGTGTGTGTGTGTGTGTGTGTGTGTGTGTGTGTGTGTGTGTGTGTGTGTGTGTGTGTATCACCTAGTTGTACTCACCTAGTTGAGGTTGCGGGGGTCGAGTCCGAGCTCCTGGCCCCGCCTCTTCACTGATCGCTACTAGGTCACTCTCCCTGAGCCGTGAGCTTTATCATACCTCTGCGTAAAGCTATGTATAGATCCTGCCTCCACTACATCGCTTCCCAAACTATTCCACTTACTGACTACTCTGTGGCTGAAGAAATACTTTCTAACATCCCTGTGATTCATCTGTGTCTTCAACTTCCAACTGTGTCCTCTTGTTACTGTGTCCAATCTCTGGAACATCCTGTCTTTGTCCACCTTGTCAATTCCTCTCAGTATTTTGTATGTCGTTATCATGTCCCCCCCTATCTCTCCTGTCCTCCAGTGTCGTCAGATTGATTTCCCTTAACCTCTCCTCGTAGGACATACCTCTTAGCTCTGGGACTAGTCTTGTTGCAAACCTTTGCACTTTCTCTAGTTTCTTTACGTGCTTGGCTAGGTGTGGGTTCCAAACTGGTGCCGCGTACTCCAATATGGGCCTAACGTACACGGTGTACAGGGTCCTGAACGATTCCTTATTAAGATGTCGGAATGCTCTTCTGAGGTTTGCTAGGCGCCCATATGCTGCAGCCGTTATTTGGTTGATGTGCGCTTCAGGAGATGTGCCTGGTGTTATACTCACCCCAAGATCTTTTTCCTTGAGTGAGGTTTGTACTCTCTGGCCCCCTAGACTGTACGCCGTCTGCGGTCTTCTTTGCCCTTCCCCAATCTTCATGACTTTGCACTTGGTGGGATTGAACTGCAGGAGCCAATTGCTGGACCAGGTCTGCAGCCTCTCCAGATCCCTTTGTAGTTCTGCCTGGTCTTCGATCGAGTGAATTCTTCTCATCAACTTCACGTCATCTGCAAACAGGGACACCTCAGAGTCTATTCCTTCCGTCATGTCGTTCACAAATACCAGAAACAGCACTGGTCCTAGGACTGACCCCTGTGGGACTCCGCTGGTCACAGGTACCCACTCTGACACCTCGCCACGTACCATGACTCGCTGCTGTCTTCCTGACAAGTATTCCCTGATCCATTGTAGCGCTTTCCCTGTTATCCCTGCTTGGTCCTTCAGTTTTTGCACCAATCTCTTGTGTGGAACTGTGTCAAACGCCTTCTTGCAGTCCAAGAATATGCAATCCACCCATACCTCTCTCTCTTGTCTTACTGCTGTCATCATGTCATAGAACTCCAGTAGGTTTGTGACACAGGATTTCCCGTCCCTGAAACCAAGTTGGCTGCTGTTTATGAGATCATTCCTTTCTAGGTGTTCCACCACTCTTCTCCTGATAATCTTCTCCATGATTTTGCATACTATACATGTCGGTGACACTGGTCTGTAGTTTAATGCTTCATGTCTGTCTCCTTTTTTAAAGATTGGGACTACATGTGCTGTCTTACATGCCTCAGGCAATCTCCCTGTTTCGATAGATGTATTGAATATTGTTGTTAGGGGTACACATAGCATCTCTGCTCCCTCTCTCAATACCCATGGGGAGATGTTATCTGGCCCCATTGCCTTTGAGGTATCTAGCTCACTCAGAAGCGTCTTCACTTCTTCCTCGGTTGTGTGCACTGTGTCCAGCACATGGTGGTGTGCCCCACCTCTCCGTCTTTCTGGAGCCCCTTCTGTCTCCTCTGTGAACACTTCTTTGAATCTCTTGTTGAGTTCCTCACATACTTCACGGTCATTTCTTGTTGTCGCTCCTCCTTCCTTCCTTAGCCTGATTACCTAGTCTTTGACTGTTGTTTTCCTCCTGATGTGGCTGTACAACAGTTTCGGGTCAGATTTGGCTTTCGCTGCTATGTCATTTTCATATTGTCTTTGGGCCTCCTTTCTTATCTGTGCATATTCGTTTCTGGCTCTACGACTGCTCTCCTTATTTCCTGGGTCCTTTGCCTTCTATATTTCTTCCATTCCCTAGCACACTTGGTTTTTGCCTCCCTGCACCTTTGGGTAAACCATGGGCTGATCCTGGCTTTTTCATTATTCCTGTTACCCTTGGGTACAAACCTCTCATCAGCCTCCTTGCATTTTGTGTGTGTGTGTGTGTGTGTGTGTGTGTGTGTGTGTGTGTGTGTGTGTGTGTGTGTGTGTGTGTGTGTGTTTGTGTGTGTTTATATCATCTTTCGTTAAGCATATATTACTCAGACATATTTAGTGTTGTAAGCTGTTTGGAGTGTTAAGAACATTTTGTGGAGATTTCCAGACAGCCTTGTCTTCACCTCTCCTTTCCTCCCAACACTTTCCTATTCCTCCTCTCCATTTCCTTCCCTTCTTACTTCATTATCAAGCTACGTTCTCGTCTTCACTAATCTTTTTTTCCATTCTTCCCTCCACTGTCCTCTCCTCCACTTCTCACTTTCAATGTTCTCTTCTCCCTCTCTTCCTTCTTTCCCTCCCAGACATCGTTTCCAAAATCTCGTAAAATATTTAGATACACGTGTTCATCCGGTAATAGGTATATATATAATGATGACTGGAAAAGTTGGTGACTGGTAACCTGACTCCCGGTAACCTGACTCCCGGTAACCTGACTCCCGGTAACCTGACTCCCGGTAACCTGACTCCCGGTAACCTGACTCCCTGTATCCTGACTCCCGGTAACCTGACTCCCGGAAACCCGACTCCCGGTAACCTGACTACTGGTAACCTGATTCCTGCTAACCTGACTCCCGGTAACCTGACTCCCGGTAACCTGACTCCATGAATCCTGACTTCCGGTATCTTGACTCCCGGAAACCTGACTCCCGGTAACCTGACTCCCGGTAACCTGACTCCCGGTAACCTGACTCATGGTAACCTGATACCCAGTAACCTGACTCCCTGTATCCTGACTCCCGGCATCCTCTCCAAGATACGATACTACGTGCCGCAAACTGCCCTTCTCACGCTTATATATCCATACCTCACCTATGCTATCTGTGCTTGGGGTTCAACTGCAGCAACACACCTAAAGCCAATAATAACCCAACAAAAAGCCGCAGTAAGGATAATCAATAAATCCCATCCCTGGCAACACCCCCCCCTCCCCCCACTCTTCATAGATCTAAACTTACTCCCTGTTCAGAACATCCACACTTACTACTGTGCAATCTATATCTACAGGACCTTAAATTCCAATATTAACCTTGACCTAAAACGCTTTCTTGATAGTTGTGACAGGATCCACAGGCATAACACCAGGCACAAACATCTCTATGAGATTCCCTGTATTCGACTAAACCTTTACAAAAATTCAATGTATTTCAAAGGACCTAAAATCTGGAACACCCTACCTGAAAACTCTAGAACTGCAGACACATTCATCACTTTCAAAACTACAGTTAGAAAACATCTTATCTCCCTGATACACCCCGATAACTAACTACATGATAACCACCTGGTGGTTCACAATTACACTCACTCACCCACTGACTATAAACCCAGAAATACTAATCTTAATCTTAAAATAATAAATCCTAACTAGTCATAAGTTTGCCTATGATACTCCAATATAGACACTTTGTATTGTGCTAAAACAAAAGCATTCACATTGCTAAACTCACAAATTATAATGTAGCCACCTAGCCTTAATACCATAATCTGTAAGGATTTAATGTTAAGAATTAATCTAAGTCTGCCCGAAATGCCTAGCCATGCTAGGTGTCCTAGTGGCCCCCTCTATAATTAGTATTTTATAACATGTAAACCACACAATACCCAAATCCTGTAAACCCCACATTGTAACCCTTGTAGAGAATAAACTTGATTTGATTTGATTTGATTTGATCCTGACTCCCTGTATCCTGACTCCCTGTATCCTGACTCCCGGAAACCTGACTCCCGGAAACCTGACTCCCGGAAACCTGACTACCGATAACCTGATTCCTGGTAACCTGACTCCCGGTAACCTGACTCCCGGTAACCTGATTCCCGGTAACCTGACTCCCGGTAACCTGACTCCCGGTAACCTGACTCCCGGTAACCTGACTCCAGGCAACCTGACTCCCGGTAACCTGACTCCCTGTATCCTGACTCCAGGTATCCTGACTCCCGGTATCCTGACTCCAGGTAACCTGACTCCCGGTAACCTGACTCTCGGTAACCTGACTCCCGGTAACCTGACTCCCGGTAACCTGACACATGGTAACCTGACTCCCGGTAACCTGACTCCCGGTAACCTGACTCCCGGCATCCTGACTCCCGGTAACCTGACTCACTGTATCCTGACTCCCGGTAACCTGACTCCTTATATCCTGACTCCAGGTAACCTGCCTCCAGGTAATCTGATTCCCGGTAACCTGACTCCCTCTATCCTGACTCCAGGTATCCTGACTCCCGGTAACCTGACTCCCGGTAACCTGACTCCCGGTAACCTGACTCCCGGTAATTTCGCCCTCGATATAAATTAATCGAAACTAGGAAATCTAATAGATTAATAAACATTCAAAATATTTATCAAAATATTTAAAAAAGCATTCATGGTTAGGTTAGATTAAGCCAGGTTAGGATAGCTAGGTTAGATTAGATTAAGTCAAGTTAGGATGGCTAGGTTAGGTTAAATTTAGCAAGGTTAGGATAGCTAGGTTAGGTTATTAAGCCAGGTTAGGATAGCTAGGTTAGATTATATGAAGCCGGGTTAGGATAGCTAGGTTAGATTAGATTAAGTCAGGTTAGGATAGCTAGGTTAGGTTATTAAGCCAGGTTAGGATAGCTAGGTTAAATTAGATTAAGCCAGGTTAGGATGGCTAAGTTAGGTTAAATTAAGCCAGGTTAGGATAGCTAGGTTAGGTTAGATTAAGCCAGGTTAGGATAGCTAGGTTAGGTTATTAAGCCAGGTTAGGATAGCTAGGTTAGGTTAAATTAAGCCAGGTTAGAATAACTAGGTTAGGTTAAATTAAGCCAGGTTAGGATGGCTAGATTAGATTAGATTAAGCCAGGTTAGAATGGCTAGGTTAGGTTAGATTAAGCCAGGTTAGGATGGCTCGGTTAGGTTAGATTAAGCCAGGTTAGGATGGCTCGGTTAGGTTAAATTTAGCAAGGTTAGGATGGCTAGGTTAGGTTAGATTAAGCCAGGTTAAATTAAGCCAGGTTAGGATAGATAGGTTAGGTTAGATTAAGCCAGGTTAGGATAGCTAGGTTAGGTTAGATTAAGCCAGGTTAGGATAGCTAGGTTTGATTAGATTAAGCTAGGTTAGGATAGCTAGGTTGGATTAGATTAAGCCATGTTAGGATAGGTAGGTTAGGTTAGATTAAGCCATGTTAGGATAGCTAGGTTAGGTTAGATTAAGACAGGTTAGGATAGCTAGGTTTGATTAGATTAAGCCAGGTTAGGATAGCTAGGCTAGGTTATATTAAGCAAGGTTAGGATAACTCGGTTAGATTAGATTAAGCAAGGTTAGGATAGCTAGGTTAGGTTATTAAGCCAGGTTAGAATAGCTAGGTTAGATTATATGAAGCCGGGTTAGGATAGCTAGGTTAGATTAGATTAAGTCAGGTTACAATAGCTAGGTTAGGTTGGATTAAGCCATGTTATGATAACTAGCTTAGGGTATGTTAAGCTAGATTAGGGTAGCAAGGTTAGATTAGATTAAGTCACTTTATGATAGCTAGGTTAGATTAGATTAAGCCAGGTTAGGATAGCTAGATTACGTTAGATTAAGCCAGGTTAGGATAGCTAGGTTAGGTTATTAAGCCAGGTTAGGATAGCAAGGTTAAATTAGATTAAGCCAGGTTAGGATGGCTAGGTTAGGTTAAATTAAACCAGGTTAGGATAGCTAGGTTATATTTGATTAAGCCAGGTTAGGATAACTAGGTTAGGTTAAATTAAGCCAGGTTACGATCACTAGGTTAGATTAGATTAAGCCAGGTTAGAATGGCTAGGTTAGGTTAGATTAAGCCAGGTTAAATTAAGCCAGGTTAGGATAGCTAGGTTAGGTTAGATTAAGCCAGGTTAGGATGGCTAGGTTAGGTTAAATTAAGCAAGGTTAGGATGGCTAGGTTAGGTTAGATTAAGCCAGGTTAGGATAGCTAGGTTAGGTTAGATTAAGCCATGTTAGGATAGCTAGGTTAGGTTAGATTAAGCCAGGTTAGGATAGCTAGGTTGGATTAGATTAAGCCAGGTTAGGATAGCTAGGTTGGATTAGATTAAGCCATGTTAGGATAGATAGGTTAGGTTAGATTAAGCCAGGTTAGGATAGCTAGGTTGGATTAGATTTAGCCATGCCACTATATATATACGTTTTCTTAGTTTTCTCTGTATTAGGACTGAAGAAGCCACTCGTGGCGAAACGTTTCCTTTAATAAATGTCCTGAACTGTACATAAGTGTCTTTTTCCACATCTTGTCGGTATTACCATACCATTTCCTCATGTTAGGATAGCTTGGTTAGGTTAGATTAAGCCAGGTTAGGATAGCTAGGTTAGGTTATTAAGCCAGGTTAGGATAGCTAGGTTAGATTATATGAAGCCGGGTTAGGATAGCTAGGTTAGATTAGATTAAGTCAGGTTACAATAGCTAGGTTAGGTTAGATTAAGCCATGTTATGATAACTAGGTTAGGTTATTTTAAACTAGATTAGGGTAGCAAGGTTAGATTAGATTAAGCCAGGTTAGGATAGCTAGATTACGTTAGATTAAACCAGGTTAGGATAGCTAGGTTAGGTTATTAAGCCAAGTTAAATAGCTAGGTTAAATTAGATTAAGCCAGGTTATGATGGCTATGTTAGGTTAAATTAAGCCAGGTTAGGATAGCTAGGTTAGGTTAGATTAAGCCAGGTTATAATAGCTAGGTTAGGTTATTGAGCCAGGTTAGGATAGCTAGGTTAAATTAGATTAAGCCAGGTTAGGATGGCTAGGATAGGTTAGATTAAGCCAGGTTAGGATAGTGAGGTTAGGTTAGATTAAGCCAGGATAGGATTGATAGGTTAGATTAGATTCAGCCCGGTTAGGATAGCTAGGTTAGATTAGATTAAGCCAGGTTAGGATAGCTAGGTTAGATTAGATTAAGCCATTTTAGGATAGCTAGGTTTGATTAGATTAAGCCAGGTTAGCATAGCTAGGTTAGGTTAGATTAAGCCAAGTTAGGATAGCTAGGTTAGGTTAGATTAAGTCAGACTAGGATAGCTAGGTTTCGGTAGAATAAGCCAGGTTAATATGTCTATGTTAGGGTAGATTAAGCCAGGATAGGTTAGCTAAGTTGGGGTAGATTAAGCCAGGCTTGGATAGTTAGGTTAGGTTAGATTAAGCCAGTTTAGGGTAGGTAGGTTAGGTAAGATTAAGCCAGGTTAGAATGGCTAGGTTATGTTAGATTAGTTTGGATTACGTGTAGGTAATGTTATAATGGTATATACAATAACGACTGGTATGTAAGACATGTGTGTAACAGTTAGATATCTTTATTTAAATATGTTTCGGCTACACAATGGGCTTCTTCAGTCAAATACAGAGGAGTCAGGAGAAGCAGCAGAGACACTATGTAATCAGTCTATTATCCTCGAAGAAGTACTTTTGAGGTGGTCAGTCTCTCAGCCTGGAGAAAAGTGACCTACCCAGTAGGCTTACTGCAGTGCTTCTCAATTATTTCATTCTTACATCTACTAGTGGGCTCCGCCTCTTTTATCGTCAAGATTTTCTGCGCCTCACCTTTATGGCTTCAGCTTCACATTGTTCCAGACTCGGGAGCACAACACTTCTCCAGGCTGAGGGACTGACCACCTTGTTCCAGACTCGGGAGCACAACTCTTCTCCAAGCTGAGGGACTGACCACCTTGTTCCAGACTCGGGAGTACAAATCTTCTCAAGGCTGAGGGAGTGACCACCTTGTTCCAGACTCTGCAGCACAACTCTTCTCCAGGCTGAGAGACTGACCACCTTGTTCCAGACTCTGGAGCACAACTCTTCTCCAGGCTGAGGGACTGACCACCTTGTTCCAGACTCGGGAGTACAACTCTTCTCCAGGCTGTGGGACTGACCACCTTGTTCCAGACTCTGGAGCACAACTCTTCTCCAGGCTAAGGGACTGACCACCTTGTTCCACACTCGGGAGTACAACTCTTCTCCAGGCTGTGGGACTGACCACCTTGTTCCAGACTCTGGAGCACAACTCTTCTCCAGGCTGTGGGACTGACCACCTTGTTCCAGACTCGGGAGTACATCTCTTCTCCAGGCTGAGGGACTGACCACCTTGTTCCAGACTCTGGAGTACAACTCTTCTCCAGGCTGAGGGACTGACCACCTTGTTCCAGACTTTGGAGTACAACTCTTCTCCAGGCTGAGGGACTGACAACCTTGTTCCAGACTCTGGAGGACAACTCTTCTCCAGGCTGAGGGACTGACCACCTTGTTCCAGACTCTGGAGCACAACTCTTCTCCAGGCTGAGGGACTGACCACCTTGTTTCAGACTCTGGAGCACAACTCTTCTCCAGGCTGAGGGACGGACCACCTTGTTCCAGACTTTGGAGCACAACTCTTCTCCAGACTGTGGGACTGACCACCTTGTTCCAGACTCTGGTGCACAACTCATGTCCAGGCTGAGGGACTGACCACCTTGTTCCAGACTTTGGAGCACAACTCTTCTCCAAGCTGTGGGACTGACCTCCTTGTTCCAGACTCTGGAACACAACTCTTCTCCAGGCTGAGGGACTAACCACCTTGTTCCAGACTTTGGAGCCCAACTCTTCTCCAGGCTGAGGGACTGACCACCTTGTTCCAGACTCTGGAGTACAACTCTTCTCCAGGCTGAGGGACTGACCACCTTGTTCCAGACTTTGGAGTACAACTCTTCTCCAGGCTGAGGGACTGACCACCTTGTTCCAGACTCTGGAGCACAACTCTTCTCCAGGCTGAGGGACTGACCACCTTGTTCCAGACTCTGGAGCACAACTCTTCTCCAGGCTGTGGGACTGACCACCTTGTTCCAGACTCTGGAGCACAACTCTTCACCAGGCTGAGGGACTGACCACCTTGTTCCAGACTCTGGAGTACAACTCTTCTCCAGGCTGTGGGACTGACCACCTTGTTCCAGACTCTGGAGAACAACTCTTCTCCAGGCTGTGGGACTGACCACCTTGTTCCAGACTCTGGAGCACAACTCTTCTCCAGGCTGAGGGACTGAAAACCTTGTTCCAGACTCTGGAGCACAACTCTTCTCCAGGCTGAGGGACTGACCACCTTGTTCCAGACTCGGGAGTACAACTCTTCTCCATGCTGAGGGACTGACCACCTAGTTCCAGACTCGGGCGCACAACTCTTCTCCAGGATGAGGGACTGACCACCTTGTTCCAGACTTCGGAGCACAACTCTTCTCCAGGCTGTGGGACTGACCACCTTGTTCCAGCCTCTGGAGCACAATTCATGTCCAGGCTGAGGGACTGACCACTTTGTTCCAGGCTGAGGGACTGACCACTTTGTTCCAGACATTGGAGCCACTCTTCTCTAGGCTGTGGGACTGACCACCTTGTTCCAGACTCTGGAGCACAACTCTTCTCCAGGCTGAGGGACTGACCACCTTGTTCCAGACTCTGGAGCACAACTCTTCTCCAGGCTGAGGGACTGACGACCTTGCTCCAGACTCTGGAGCACAACTCTTCTCCAGGCTGAGGGACTGGCCACCTTGTTCCAGACTCCGGAGCACAACTCTTCTCCAGGCTGAGGGACTGACCATCTTGTTCCAGACTCTGGAGCACAACTCTTCTCCAGGCTAAGGGACTGACCACCTTGTTCCAGACTTTGGAGCACAACTCTTCTCCATGCTGTGGGACTGACCACCTTGTTCCAGACTCTGGAGCACAACTCTTCTCCAGGCTGATGGACTGACCACCTTGTTCCAGACTCTGTAGCACAACTTTTCTCCAGGCTGTGGGACTGACCACTTTGTTCCAGACTCTGGAGCACAACTATTCTCCAAGCTGAGGGACTGACCACCTTGTTCCAGACTCTGGAGCACAACTCTTCTCCAGGCTGAGGGACTGACCACCTTGTTCCAGACTCTGGAGCACAACTCTTCTCCATGCTGAGGGACTGACCACCTAGTTCCAGACTCGGGAGCACAACTCTTCCCCAGGATGAGGGACTGACCACCTTGTTCCAGACTTTGGAGTACAACTCTTCTCCAGGCTGTGGGACTGACCACCTTGTTCCAGACTCTGGAGCACAATTCATGTCCAGGCTGAGGGACTGACCACCTTGTTCCAGGCTTTGGAGCCCACCTCTTCTCCAGGCTGTGGGACTGACCACCTTGTTCCAGACTCTGGAGCACAACTCGTCTCCAGGCTGAGGGACTGACCACCTTGTTCCAGACTCTGGAGCAGAACTCTTCTACAGGCTGAGGGACTGACCACCTTGTTCCAGTCTCTGGAGCACAACTCTTCTCCAGTCTGAGGGACTGACCACCTTGTTCCAGACTCGGGAGTACAACTCTTCTCCAGGCTGAGGGACTGACCAACTTGTTCCAGACTTTGGAGCACAACTCTTCTTCAGGCTGTGGGACTGACCACCTTGTTCCAGACTCTGGAGCACAACTCTTCTCCAGGCTGAGGGACTGACCACCTTGTTCCAGACTCGGGAGTACAACTCTTCTATAGGCTGAGGGACTGACCACCTTGTTCCAGACTCTGGAGCACAACTCTTCTCCAGGCTGAGGGACTGACCACCTTGTTCCAGACTCGGGAGTACAACTCTTCTCCAGGCTGAGGGACTGACCACCTTGTTCCAGACTTTGGAGCAAAACTCTTCTCCAGGCTGTGGGACTGACCACCTTGTTCCAGACTCTGGAGCACAACTCTTCTCCAGGCTGAGGGACTGACCACCTTGTTCCAGACTCGGGAGTACAACTCTTCTCCAGGCTGAGGGACTGACCACCTTGTTCCAGACTTTGGAGTACAACTCTTCTTCAGGCTGTGGGACTGACCACCTTGTTCCAGACTCTGGAGCACAACTCTTCTCCAGGCTGAGGGACTGACCAGCTTGTTCCAGACTCTGGAGCACAACTCTTCTCCAGGCTGAGGGACTGACCACCTTTTTCCAGACTCTGGAGCACAACTCTTCTGAAGCCTGAGGGACTGACCACCTTGTTCCACACTCGGGAGCACAACTCTTCTCCAAGCTGAGGGACTCACCACCTCAAAACTACTTCTTCGAGGGTGATGGACTGATTACATAGTCTCTCAACAGCTGCTGCTGTCTCCTCTGTATTCAACTGACGAAGCCCACTGTGCAGACGAAACGTTTCGGAATAGTGGTATCTAACTGTTAGATATGTCATCAACCATACCCCCGGCCGGGATTGAACCCGCGGTCATAGAGTCTCAAAACTCCAGCCCGTGTCATTACGATTTCTTAAGTCATGTTAGATATGTCTCTTATTTATATAGTTGTCGGTATTGTATACCATTATTACATTAACCAACACTTATTCCAAACTAATCTAACTTAATTAACCAAACTAATCTAACTTAATTAAGTTCATCTAACTATATCTGACCTACCCTAGCTATGCTAATCTAACTTAATCTAACCTACCCATAAATGCTTTTTAATTTTTGTTCAATAACTTACATAAATCTGGCAGTCCGTCCTGGACCAACATCAATCTGGCGGTCCGTCCTGGACCAACATCAATCTGGCGGTCCGTCCTGGACCAACATCAATCTGGCGGTCCGTCCTGGACCAACATCAATCTGGCGGTCCGTCCTGAGCCAACATCAATCTGGCGGTCCGTCCTGGACCAACATCAATCTGGCGGTCCGTCCTGGACCAACATCAATCTGGCGGTCCGTCCTGGACCAACATCAATCTGGCGGTCCGTCCTGGGCCAACATCAATCTGGCGGTCCGTCCTGGACCAACATCAATCTGGCGGTCCGTCCTGGACCAACATCAATCTGGCGGTCCGTCCTGGACCAACATCAATCTGGCGGTCCGTCCTGGACCAACATCAATCTGGCGGTCCGTCCTGGACCAACATCAATCTGGCGGTCCGTCCTGGACCAACATCAATCTGGCGGTCCGTCCTGGACCAACATCAAGTCACGGGTCCAGGAAACCGGCCGTAAAGTCGGATAATGTTTCGCATTCGAATTGTTTAGCTGCGAGTTATAATTTTTTTTTACATTTCGGTCGCCTTCATTGTACAATTTTGTTCATCTTGAAAAATATAAGATTTAGGTGATGCCTCTGATCAGCTTCGATGTATGGGAGGATGGGCTGGTGGAGGGTTCTTGATTCGAGGAAGCGGAGCAACCATCCCTGTCTTGCCATTATATCTGATTATCTCCCAGCCCCACTTCCAGGCGTTAATACGATCCCTATGGGTTTAGCATTTCCTAATGTATATATAATTTTTGGTTTATAGGTTTTGAAACCTGTCGACTACACGAGTGGTCATTAAAACTGCATATCACCTGTGCACAGCCAGTCAAGGGTATTCTAATCCCAAAATTATGGATATATATATTCCTTAAAAGTATATACAGAGGCGAATACCTGCAGGTTTCCAGTAGTCTTTTCCTGGGATCAACGACCCCGCAACCTGGTACTAGGCTTGCTAGTAGCTGGCCAGGTCCCTGACCAGGCCTTCTTGCTGCTGGCCAGATCACAGACCACGTCTGCTTGTTGCTTGCCAGGTCTCAGATCAGGCCTACGTGTTGCTGGCCAGGTCCCAGACCAGGCCTGCTGCTTGTTGGCCAGGTTCCAGACCGGGCCTGCTTGTTCCTGGACAGGTCCCAGACCAGGCGTGCTTGTTACTGGCCAGATCCCAGACCAGGTCTGCTTGTTACTGGCCAGATCTCAGACCAGGTCTGCTTGTTGCTAGCCAGGTTCCAGATCAGGTCTGCTTGTTGCTGGCCAGATTCCAGACCAGGTCTGCTGTTGCTGGACAGGTTTCAGATCAGGCCTGCTTGTTGCTGGTCATGTCCCAGAGAAGGCCTGCTTGTTGCTTGACAGATCCCAGACCAGGGGTGTTTGTTGCTGGACAGGTCCTTGACTAGGCGTGCTTGTTGCTGGCCAGGTTCTAGACCATGCGTGTTTGTTGCTGAACAGGTCTCAGACTATGCGTGGTTGTTGCTGGACAGGTCCCAGACCAGGCCTTCTTGTTGCTGGCCAGGTCCCAGAATAGGCTTACTTGTAGCTGGCCAGGTCCCAGACCAGGCCTGTTTTTTGTTGGCCAGGACCCAGACCAGGCCTGCTTTTTGTTGGTCAGGTCACAGATCAGGCCTGCTTGTTGCTGGCCAGGTCCCTGACCAGACCTTCTTGCTGCTGGGCAGGTCCCAGACCAAGCCTGCTTGCTGCTGGCCAGGTCCCAGACCAGGTGTGCTTGTTGCTGGCCAGGTCAATGAGGCTGATGCCCTTTAAAAGCGATATATATATATATATATATATATATATATATATATATATATATATATATATATATATATATATATATATATATCGATATATATATATATGTCGTGCCGAATAGGCAGATATATATATATCATCGCCATATATGATAATATGCAATAATTTCGCGAAAATCATTCTGAACCTAACGAAAAATATATATTTGATTGTGTTCGTTTAGTATTAAATTATTGTAAACGTATTTAAAATATATTTAGTTGGGTTAGGCTAAAATATATTGTTCTTGCTATAATAAGGTTAGGTAAGTTTTCTAAGACTCTTTTGGTGCAAAATTTAAATTTTTTACATTAACATATAAAAATATATATATATAAAAGAAAATTTCACATATATATATATATATATATATATATATATATATATATATATATATATATATATATATATATGTCCTGCCGAATATGTAAAACTGGTCAATTGGCAAGAACTCATTTAAAATTAAGTCCTTTCTAAAAATTTTCCCTATACGTTTAAAGATATATTTTTTTTTCATTAATGTTGATGTAAAAATTTATAATTTTGCACCAAAAGGAACTTAGAAAACTTACCTAACCTTATTATAACAAGCGCAATTTATTTTAGCCTAACCCAACTAAATATATTTTAGATTTGTTTACAATAATTTAATACTAAACAAACACAGTGAAATATATTTTTTTCGTTAGGTTCAGAATGATTTTGGCGAAATTATTGCATACACAAATTTTCACTTGTCCTATATGGCAAGATGAGCTTTGCTATTTAAGCCAAGATCGCAAGTTCTGCCTATTCGGCACGACATATATATATATATACATATATATATACATATATATATATATATATATATATATATATATATATATATATATATATATATATATATATATGACAAGGTACGCAGTGCTTTACCAATCTACCCACACTGGACAATAGCTTGGCGTGTAGCTTGCGCTACACGTTTGATCCAAGGCAGCCAGCTTTCAGGGAGAAGGCTTACAGCTTTTCATCTCATCCCCTGCATGCATCAGCCTTACTAGAGATTTTAACAATGCCTGCTCTCGCGAATTCCTTGCATTGTTAAAATCTCTAGTAAGGCTGATGCATGCAGGGGATGAGATGAAAAGCTGTAAGCCTTCTCCCTGAAAGCTGGCTGCCTTGGATCAAACGTGTAGCGCAATCTACACGCCAAGGTATTGTCCAGTGTGGGTAGATTGGTAAAGCACTGCTTACCTTGTCCTAAGGTTCGTAGGTTCGAGTCTCCTTCAGCCAGAGATCAGTGTTTGTGTATATTTCGCATGCTCTCGCGAATTCCTTGCATTGTTAAAATCTCTAGTAAGGCTGATGCATGCAGGGGATGAGATGAAAAGCTGTAAGCCTTCTCCCTGAAAGCTGGCTGCCTTGGATCAAACGTGTAGCGCAATCTACACGCCAAGGTATTGTCCAGTGTGGGTAGATTGGTAAAGCACTGCGTACCTTGTCCTAAGGTTCGTAGGTTCGAGTCTTCTTCAGCCAGAGATCAGTGTTTGTGTATATTTCGCCTGCTCTCGCGAATTCCTTGCAAATATACATATATATATATATATATATATATATATATATATATATATATATATATATATATATATATATATAATATATATATATGGATTTATGAAGGATGAGGTTAATCATAGAACTGATGAAGAAAAAAAGGTGAGTGGTGCGTTGAGGTATATTTGGAGACAAAAAACGTTATCACTGGAGGCAAAGAAGGGAAAGTATGAAAGTATAGTAGTACCAACACTCTTATATGGGTGTGAAGCTTGGGTTGTAAATGCTGCAGCGAGGAGGCAGTGGAGATGTCCTGTTTTAGGGCAATGTGTGGTGTAAATATTATGCAGAAAAATCAGAGTTTGGAAATTATTAGAAGGTGGGGAGTTAATAAAAGTATTAGTCAGAGGGCTGAAGAAGAGTTGTTGAGGTGGTTTGGTCGTTTAGAGAGAATGGATTAAACTAGAATGACATGGAGAGCATATAAATCTGTAGGGGAAGGAAGGCGGGGCAGTGGTCGTCCTCGAAAAGGTTGGAGGGAGGGGGTAAAGAAGGTTTTGTGGGCGAAGGGATTGGACTTCCAGCAGGCGCGCGTGAGAGTGTTCGATACGAGTGAATGGAGACGAATGGTATTTGGGACCTGACGATCTGTTGGAGTGTGAGCAGGGTAATATTTAGTGAAGGGATTCAGGGAACCCGGTTATTTTTATATAGTCGAACTTGAGTCCTGGAAATTGGAAGTACAGTGCCTGCACTCTAAAGGAGGGGTTCGGGATTTTGACAGTTTGGAGGGATATGTTGTGTATCTTTATAAGTATATGCTTCTAAACTGTTGTGTTCTGAGCACCTCTGCAAAAACAGTGATTATGTGTTAGTGAGGTGAAAGTGTTGAATGATGATGAAAGTATTTTCTTTTTGGAATTTTCTTTCTTTTTGGGTCACCCTGCTTCGGTGGGAGACGGCCGACCTGATTTTATATATATATATATATATATATATATATATATATATATATATATATATTGTGGCATGCAAAGAGTACGTAACCTTTATTCGGCGCATGGACACACCCTCATTTACAGGCTATCTCCCCCAACCAGCGAACCAGGTTGCTAAGAGTTGATGATGGGGCCCCATCGTTCAACTAGCGACCAGGTTCTAGCCAATAAGAAGGTGGGATTGACAATCTCAGAGGTTATGTGGATACCGCTCTCCTGTCTGCCCTTGTCATTCCCACTCTAGAGCTGGTTGAAGCACGGTCTGCTATCTTGTGGCTTCTATTTCTGCCTTGCTTACCGTGGAGTGCACTATATTTATCACTGTACATAGTGTACATATTGCTGTTATAATTGGTGAAGGATAATATAAGTCTAAACTTTTTCTGCTGTGTTTATTTGCTCCCATTACACCTGGGATAACAGGCCATTTGAAATCCTAGGTTGTAATATGGGTAGCCTGTCCGAGAGCTGGACTTAGAGAAACGGTTGAGCTTAGGGTGAAGCTTGTAGCAGGAACATTGTGTAGCTTGCTGTTTCCCTTCGCTTTACAAATTTTGCGTGTCAGTTGCTTATGATCAGCCTTGCTATTGTGTGATCGTTCAACAGCTCGCTACTAGCTTGTTCAGTGTGCTCGCTTCGCTACGGTCAATCTTGTGTGCAGTCGGCTTTGCTTGTATGCGTATTCTGCAATCGTACTGTGCATAGCTAAGCGTGTTCTGCAAATTAACGTGTTACGTTGGGGTATTCGTACTGTGCATAGCGAATAACTTATGCCACCTAGACGAGTCAGACGCCTGGTGTCGGCATATACTTTGCATAACCTACCTAAATTGTCTCTACAGCGTTGTTGGCAAATTGCTCGTTCCATTGGCATTCCCTATAAACGCACTCTCACAGCTGCGCAACTGCGTTCACTTATTGCTGACATACTTATTGAAGAAGAGATGGCACATCAGACTCCTCCCTCTACGGGAGCTAGGGCAAAAACTACTATGTTCTCGCAGGAGGAAGATGATACACCTACGGAGCAAAATGGTCAGTATAGTGCAGCTGGGTTGTCTCAGGGTGAATCAGCGTCGTTGGCACTTGAGCTGGCAAAAATCAATCTTGAGCAAACTAGGGAACAGAGAGCATTCGCAAGGGAAGAATTTGATAGGGAAAGAGAAAGGAGGCAGTTTTCGCATTCTGTAAACGATTTCAGTTTACAAAAAGCAGTACAGCTTGTTCCCCGCTTCAATGAGGCCGAACCAGAGCAATTTTTCGAAAGCTTCGAAAATCAGGCTCGAGCCTTGAGGTGGCCGGAACAGCACTGGGCAGCGTTGGTTCATACAGCATTATTGGGTAAGGCACAGGAATTTACGTCGGTATTAACTGACGCTGAATTCTCTGATTATCAAGTAGTGAAGACCACAGTGTTGGGAGCATATACATGTATCCCAGCTAAATATCGTAAGACCTTCAAATTGAACAGGCGGCAGCTTGGTCAATCCCTGGTGGACTTTGTGAGACAGCAAACCAAAGCTTTTACCAGCTGGTATAAAGCGAGTGGTGTCTCTAACTTTGAGGAGCTGGTGCAGCTTATTCTGATTGATAACCTGCTGGAGTCTGTGGGACCAGAGGTTCGTGTCTTTCTGCAGGATCGTGACTTAACCACTGCATTGGAGGCGGCCAGGTTGGCTGATACCTTCGAAACGAACCGCTCCTTGTCCGAGCGGTCCCGTCTCTCTTTTCAACAGTCTGGCGTGAGCAGAGATCGACAACATTGGAGAATGAAGTGCCAGCCGGAGGGAGAGCGTCTACGTCATCCAAATAAGTCACCTGGTGAGCCACGCTTCTCAACATATGGTCCCCCTGCGGAGAGGCAAACTACTTATGGAGCATCTCGACAACAATATCCAGAGAGGCACCAGCCAGAACGACACCACTTGCAACGTCATCAGGGAGTAAAGGGCAAGCCTGTCGTCTGCTTCAAATGCAATAAAGTAGGTCACATCAGTTCCAACTGCCCCCAAAAGCCTCTACCCATCGGGAAAATCTCTAATATCCCTAGTAACATGTCCCCTAGAGAAGTAGAAAAAGGTATGGCCCCTTATTATTGCGAAAGTCTTATTTCCCTTCAGGAAAACTCAGAACCAACTAAAGTAAATACCTTTAGAGATACTGGAGCATATTGCTCACTTGTCAGAGAAGGAATATTACCCCTTTCAGAGAATACTTCTTTGAATTCCTCAGTTTTATTGGAAGCATTTGGAGGAGCTATCTTTTCCGTTCCTTTGCATAAAATTTATGTACAGTGCAAATATTACACTGGGTACTTGACTGTAGGTATCTCAAAAGGATTTCCCATGAAAAATGCCATGTTATTACTGGGTAATAACATTACTACTGTTACTTCGTGTCCTGAACCTATAATGATTAATGCTTCTCCAGTGTTGGCCATAACTCGGGCAACATCCCAAGGGTTGTCTGGAGAGAATGTTGACCTATCCTTGGACGACTCCGATCTCGGAATAGCCACATTGTTTTACGAGGAAAACTGGCCAGAGCCTCGTAGATCAAGTGAACAGACCCCGATCAAGCCTTCCTATTCCCAGGTTGCAGGATTGCCAGATGTCTCTGTTTCCATGCCCGAGGGACTGTCCTTCCGGGAGGAACAACGTAAGGACCCTTCTTTAAAATTCGCTTTTGAGGCAGCCATGGGTAAATCCTCTTTGGGTCATCCAGTCAAGTATGAAGTTAAAAATAATTATTTGGTTTGCACTGAGACTGGTAAGGAGACAGAGGGCCGGCAATTATACGACAGGTTAGTGGTTCCAACCAAGTATAGACCTCAGATATTAAATATAGCTCATAATACGTCATCAGGAGGTCACTTAGGAATTACAAAAACCTTGTATAGAATCACAAAAGAATTTTATTGGCCAACATTAAAGAAAGATGTGAAGAATCATATTAGGTGTTGCCGAGAATGTCAGCAAGTTGGAAAACCTGGACATTCTATTAAACCTGCACCTCTCCAACCCATACCTGCTGATGGAGAACCTTTTGCAGATTTAATTATAGATTGTGTAGGTCCACTACCTAAGTCAAAGTCTGGAAATCAGTATTTATTTACAATTATGGATAAAGTAACCAGATATCCTGAAGCGATCCCAATGCGTAGTATCAATACTAAAGCTATTCTCAAAGCTTTAACAAAATTCATTTCTTGTTTTGGCATTCCTAAAACTATACAAAGTGATCAAGGTACTAACTTCACTGCCAAAGCATTTAGGGAAGTATTAACTAGGTTAGGGATAATTCACAACTTATCCACTGCCTATCACCCTCAGTCCCAAGGCGCCTTGGAAAGATTCCACCAAACATTAAAAACAATGATGAGAAGTTTTTGCATGCACTTTCCGACAGATTGGGATGAATCTCTACCATTGTTGCTGTTCTCAGTACGAGAGACGGTGCAAGAGTCTACAGGGTATAGTCCGTTTGAGCTGATCTTTGGGCACAATGTACGAGGTCCTCTTCGGGTGCTCAAAGAAGGATGGATGGGAGAAGACGTAAGCTCAGCACTCTACAACCCGTCTTCAAGGTTGCAGGTGGCACGTGAGTTAGCCACGGCTAAGCTAAAGACAGCTCAAAGTAAGATGAAACAGAGGTATGACAGAAGTGCACAATTCCGCTCCTTCCATCCAGGAGACAAGGTGTTGGTGCAGGAACCTATACCTGGCCACACCTTGAAAGCTAGATTTACGGGACCTATGCAGATAGTAAGTAGATTATCTGATTTAAATTATGTGGTAGCTCCCATTGATAAGACCTCAAAAACAAAAACTTACCACATTAATCAAATCAAGGCCTTTCATACACCAGATAAAGTCCCAGTAATGACGCTGTCCTCTACCTCTGAGGACGACTCTGACTCTTTGCACTCTATCTCTGAAATTAATACTAAACTTTCAAATTCTGTCCTCCTCAAGGATCCTAGCCCGTTAATGGATGGATTATCTGAAATACAAGCAACCAATTTAACTGAGCTTCTACAGTCATATCCTAATATTTTTTCGGATGTGCCGAAAAAATGTACGTTAGGTTACCATGATGTAGATGTGGGAAAATCTAAACCAATTAAACTCTCCCCCTACAGAGCTAATCCTGAAAAGCAAAGGTTACTTCAGCAGGAAGTAGACTTCTTGTTAGAACATGGTTTAGTGGAGGAGTCGTCTAGTCCATGGGCTTCACCGTGCATCCTAGTAAAAAAGGCTGATGGAGGGTTTCGTATGTGCACAGACTACCGTAAAGTGAACGAGGTCACAATTACAGATGCTTACCCTCTTCCTCGTCTGGATGACGTAATTGACTTTGTGGGTAAGGCTACTTTTGTGTCCAAATTAGATCTCCTTAAAGGTTACTATCAGGTACCTTTGACAGATAAGGCGAAGGAAATCTCTGCCTTCGTAATTCCAGGAGGTCATTATCAGTATACAGTTACCCCCTTCGGAATGAAAAATTCCCCCTCTTCATTCCAGAAACTCATCCATCAGGCTATTAAAGGACTTGAAGGCACGGCAGCATACCTAGATGATATTGTTGTGGTGTCTGATACTTGGGATCAACACCTACTTAGACTTAAAGCTCTGTTTGAGACCTTTAAGAATTCCCAATTAACAGTTAATTTATCTAAATCTTCCTTTGGCCAGGCCACTATCACTTTTCTAGGCCATGAAGTAGGTAGTGGTAAAGTTGCACCTAAACTTGCTAAAGTTCTTTCGATTAAAGAATATCCAGTTCCTCATGATAGGAAATCTCTTCAACGTTTCCTAGGCATGATAGGATTTTACAGAAGATTCTGTAAGAATTTCTCAGATATTGTAGCCCCTCTTACCTCTCTTACCAGTCATAAAGTTCCCTTTAATTGGACGTCAGATTGTAACACTGCTTTTAATAAAGCAAAAAGATTATTGTGCTCTGCACCCATTCTCCTGTCTCCAGACTTCTCCAAACCTTTTTTCATTACAGGTTGATGCTTGTGAGTCTGGGGTTGGGGCGGTACTATTACAAATCGGGAACAAGGAGTTGCAGCCTGTAGCATACTTTTCAGCTAAATTCCAGCCACATCAGAGAGCTTACTCTACCATTGAAAAAGAAGCCCTCGCGCTGGTACTGGCTTTGGAGCATTTCGATGTTTATGTGGGCCAGACATCTCAGGTGGTCACAGTCTACAGTGATCACAACCCGTTAGTCTATCTCCAAGCCATGAAGAATCACAACACAAGGCTTATGCGTTGGACGCTCAGGCTGCAGCCCTATAACCTGAAAATAAAGTATATTGCTGGCAAAGAAAATGTGTTGGCAGACTCTTTGTCAAGAGTCTAGTTTATTATTTTATTTAGGTTAGGATGTATTTGTGGTAACCCCTTTAAAGCTCTTTTTTTTTATCCCCTGATGTGGGGGTTTTTTTTTTAGTGAGGGGATGCGGGCTACCGTCCGCCTGTATCTTGGACCTATGCTAGCCTGTCTGACTGCTGTCTCACTCTAAGTTTAGGGTTTGGCTTTTGGTCACTAGGAAAGCTGAGCTCTATCTAAGAGTGGGATGGTGGAGAGGATAGGCGGTCCCATTATTTTGTGCCATGGCGGCACGGTTACCACTGGGAGGTGGCAGCCTAATCCTGAGCCTTCTCGGGGGTGGGGGTGTGGCATGCAAAGAGTACGTAACCTTTATTCGGCGCATGGACACACCCTCATTTACAGGCTATCTCCCCCAACCAGCGAACCAGGTTGCTAAGAGTTGATGATGGGGCCCCATCGTTCAACTAGCGACCAGGTTCTAGCCAATAAGAAGGTGGGATTGACAATCTCAGAGGTTATGTGGATACCGCTCTCCTGTCTGCCCTTGTCATTCCCACTCTAGAGCTGGTTGAAGCACGGTCTGCTATCTTGTGGCTTCTATTTCTGCCTTGCTTACCGTGGAGTGCACTATATTTATCACTGTACATAGTGTACATATTGCTGTTATAATTGGTGAAGGATAATATAAGTCTAAACTTTTTCTGCTGTGTTTATTTGCTCCCATTACACCTGGGATAACAGGCCATTTGAAATCCTAGGTTGTAATATATATATATATATATATATATATATATATATATATATATATATATAGTCTGACGCGAGACAATACCAGACTCATAAGAAAAGAGGAACACTGCAGTAGGTCCGCTGGTCCAACTAGACAGGTCCTCACGACAACCCACCAACAAATCATTCTACCCAAGAAATAAGGTTTATTATCATTCTTGGGTAGAATGATTTGTTGGTGGGTTGTCGTGAGGACTTATCTAGTTGGACCAGCGGACCTACTGCAGTGTTCCTCTTTTCTTATGAGTCCGGTATTGTCTCGCGTCAGGTGTTTCTTTGTTGTTGGAGTTGACTGTGAGGTGTGGTCTAAGCCCTTTAATTGCCTTCCTTTGATGTATTGCTTTCATAGTTCCTTGACAATGTGAGTAGTCACGAAAGCACTTGGAATTTCACTACTCTTTCACAGTGGTTGTTTTGCATAATTTAAAATCACCTGTTTACTGTGATCTTATTGCATATATATATATATATATATATATATATATATATATATATATATATATATATATATATATATATGTATGTATACGTAAATATGTGAGTGAGTAGGTTGGTAAGGAACTCGTGAGACATCCTCATACTCAAGTATGTAGTCTACATCTTATTTCTTATTAAAGATGTATTTCTTGGAAATTTTTGTTCTCTCTTTCTCTCTGTCTGTCTGTTTCTGTCTGTCTGTCTCTCTGTTTATATCTACCTGTCTGTCTCTCTGTTTCTGTCTGGCTGTCTTTCTCTCTGTTTCTGTCTGGCTGTCTGTCTCTCTCTCGTGTCTCGCCCGGATATTATCTTGGGGTGGGAGCCTTCCCCAGGCTTCTCCGTCCACTAGTGACCCCAGACTCACTCAAGACCTTTAATTAACAAACTCGCTGAGGCATTTTCCCTTTATTTCACCAGGTCTTTTGTCCAGTCCATCCCACTCCTTCCTTCTGTCGTCTTTTCCCTCTCCCCGTCTAATTTTCCTCTCCCTCCCCGTCAACTACCCCCTCAATCTCCTACTGCCTCTCCTTCCCTAACCTAACATTCCTTTCCATCCTTTTTTCTCTTCCCCATCCAGTTTTCCCCTTCCTTGCTCTAAGTCAGTCCCCTTCCTACCTGTACCCCTATCGTTTTCCCTTTTCCTGTCCATTTTAACCCTGACGTCACGATTTCCATTCTTTACTTTCATTTCGCACTCCCTTAACTTCTCACTTGTTACCAGCAGCAACGATACATTTATTCTATTTGGTTATGAGAGAACTTCAGTCTGTGTATAATACAACGTCCAAGTACACAGAAGAATGTCTAACAATAAACAGCTGACAGAATGTTGGCTTTGGTGTTTATATTATTTAACTTGATAAAAAAAAACACGGAACGGGTGGGGTTTGAACCCATGGCAAGTGAGACGTAAAACTCTAGGCCATGGGCTCAAATCCTACCCGTTCCGTGGTTTATTTGCAATCGTGTTATTACGATTTCGTGAGTCAAGTCCTTTTTTCTAGTAAAAATAATGGGTCGACTTATTCATGGGTAATATTTTGTAAGGATTGACATTTATAACTATAATCGGTGTACTGAAGAATAAGACTAGCGGGGCACTGCTGGAGGTAGGTATAATGTTTGTCAGGAAAGAGGACAAGTTTTTCCTGTTATGGATCTTATTCTTATGATGACCCACAGCTAGAGCTTTTGGTCATCTGACCGAGGACTTCCGTTGGCTTACAGGTCTACCTCTTTAAAAGTCATGATTATGATTATAACCATTAAGTGGCACTGCTGTGAGGGTTACTCGCTGTGCTAAGATCCCGCAGGAAGTAATTTCCAACAGAATGAACCCACAACTTTACTGGTTCTACATAATGACCTTGTAGAACTGCATTTTGAACGGGTGGTCAACTTGTGGTCAGAAAATTACAGTAAAAAAAAAACTGAAAGGCGTCAAAGATCGATTTAGATTTTCCTTTAAAGCCAACTAGTTAATTGTGTGCCTTATATTCATTAATGGATAGTTGCATAGGAACATATGGATACTCAAGAGGAGGCCTATGAAGTATGCAATAATAGCAAAAGATGCAAAATAACCACAAGGACAGCTGAACTGATTGTAACACGAAAGGCCTAGAGCTATTATTCATTTCCAATTGTTGTTATTTTTGTGTTTATATATATATAGGATTAGCAGAGGGCATATAATGACGAGTTTACATTTCACGGTCAACATTCAACACTAGTATGCTTTCTGCTGATCTTTTATTTTTATATGTGAGAAGCAACGAAGCGCTTAGAAGTTCACTATCCTCTTCACAGTGGTTGTTTTGCATACTGTTATATCACCGATTTACTGTGATCTTATTGCATATATATATATATATATATATATATATATATATATATATATATATATATATATATATATATATATATATATATGTCTTGCCGAATATGTAAAAGTGGTCCATTAGCAAGAACTCATTTAAAATTAAGTCCTTTCTAAAAAAATTCTTGTACGTTTAAAGATATATTTTTTTCATTAATGATAATGTAAAAATTTTTAATTTTGCACCAAAAGAATCTTAGAAAACTTACCTAACCTTATTATAACAAGAACAATTTATTTTAGTCTAACCCAACTATATATATTTTAGATTTGTTTACAATAATTTAATACTAAACAAACACAGTGAAATATATATTTTTCGTTAGGTTCAGAATGATTTTGGCGAAATTATTGCATACACAAATTTTCGCTTGTCCTATATGGCAAGATGAGCGTTGCTATTTAAGCCAAGATCGCAAGTTCTGCCTATTCGGCACGATATACACACACACACACACACACACATATATATATATATATATATATATATATATATATATATATATATATATATATATATATATAAAGAAAGGATAAAATAATTCGAGATGAGTGAGTTTCAAAGTAGCTGTCATTTTTAAGAGGGCAATGTTTATACGATAGATAAAGTACACAGAATCGGACAACTCTCCGATAACCTCAGCTTCCAAGTTTTGATCTCATTTCGTCATTGAATTTCCGCCAATGCGAACCTCATTTCCTCCCCCCCCCTTCCATGAGGAAGATACATGTGGCTTGGGATGGATTTTATGTGACTTGTGAGTTTATAGCTTGACTGAATCAGCTGAATCACGGATTCCCAGCTCAGTTTTCTTCTGCGGAGAACAAATTGCCAATACATATATTCTACAGAATTAAAATAATGCCTCTATTTTTTTAGTGGCAAAATTCTTATTGCATCTCATATTTTACTGTGTTTCACTAGGTGGAAATTATATTTATTTACTACATCTCCCGTCTTATCTCATCTGCTTCTACCCACTAAGATTCATGATGAAGGGAAAGGGAAGGAGGGGGGGGGGAGAATGTCATTGATGGTGAAGGATTCTTGATCGAAAAAGTGGATCTACCTTCCTGTTCCTCAAATAGCTTTTTTTTTTTACCTGATTAGTCTCTCATCTACTATATAACTCCTTTCTTATGGTCTACTTCTACTACCCCACGCATTTGTTGCGGCCTACCTGCCCTCTACCTGACTACCCTCACTTCTCTCTCCAACACAAGTAAACTAGATGTATCTGTTGCCCTGACTTACAGTAATATTACTCGCCTGAGACACACCGTCCAGCAACGCCCCCTTCCCCAGCTTTAGACTAATATCAGTTTTATTTCTCTCTCTAACGAAATAAACTTAACTTCAATTGCTCCACGGAGGTAAAGGCAAAGACACAGGCTGCTGAATAGGATTTTATGGGCACACGATTTTGCTCTTAGCAAAGCTCTGCACTGACCGAAACGTCGTCTATGCTACATCTTACAAAACCTATGCCTTTCGCTTCATACTTTTCAGCAGTGCTCCATCTCATATACCATCAACGTTCATATACTTTTTTTTCACGTCATGAATAAATTGGAGATCAAAATGATGTACTCTTAAGTGTGCTATAGTCCTGTCCTCTTGCGTGAATCTGTCTCTAGCATGTCACATAACATTTTGAAGGAGGAGGAGGAAGAAGAAGAAGAAGAAGAAGAAGAAGAAGAACTAGAAGAAGAAGAAAAAAGAAGAAGTAGAAGAACTAGAAGAACTAGAAGAAGAAGAAGAAGAAGAAGAAGAAGAAGTAGAAGAAGAAGTAGAAGCAGAAGTAGAAGCAGAAGTAGAAGAAGAAGAAGAAGAAGAAGAGGGAAGAAGAGAAGAAGGAAGAGGAAGGAAGAGGAGAAGAAGAAAGAAAGGAAAGAGAAGAGAAGAAGAAGGAACTAGAAGAAGAAGAAGAAGTGAAGAGTGACGAAGTGAAGAGAAGAGTAGAGAGAGTAGAAACGAGTAGAAGCAGAAGTGAAGAAGAGTGGAGAGGAAGAGAGGAAGAGAGGAGAGAGAGGAGAGGAGAGAGAGGAGAAGTATGGAGAGAGAGTGGAAGGAGTAGAGAGAGCAGAGTGAAGGAAGGAAGGAAGGAGAAGAAGATGAAGAAGTAGAAGAAGAAGAAGAAGCAGAAGTAGAAGCAGAAGAACAACAACAACAACAACAACAACAACAACAACAACAACAACAAGAGGAAGAAGAAGTAGAAGAAGAAGAAGAAGCAGAAGTAGAAGCAGAAGAAGAAGAAGAAGAAGAAGGACAACAACAACAACAAGAGGAAGAAGAAGTAGAAGAAGAAGAAGCAGAAGCAGAAGTAGAAGCAGAAGAAGAACAACAACAACATCAACAACAACAACAACAACAACAAGAGGAAGAAGAAGAAGAAGAAGAAGAAGAAGAAGAAGAAGAAGAAGAAGAAGACATTCTTGATGTCATTAACTGCAGAGTAAACCTTGTAATGAAAAACATTGTGGATTACTTCCACTGGGATCTTTTTGGTTCTGAGTACATCACATGTGTAACACTTGGGTGCCTTTATTGAATGAACGTTCGTCTTGTGCTGCAGGCTTCAGCGGCGGAACTCGAAGGTTATTACAGTACTTTTGACAATAGAAGAGGTAATCAATATGACTTGCTTTAGACTCGAGGGATCCGCTTATGCTACACCTCACTTCCGGTAAGGAAGATTCTGGTTTATGCCTCTGATTTCGACCATGGTACTAACAACCGGTTAAGGCGGAGAGGCAAATCACTTTAAAATTTTCTCCCTCATCTTATACTGTCTCTAGTGCTGCAGTCACCTTTGTATTTGACTGACAGCGTTAGAAGCGGAGGAGACACGTTTGGTCCATAGACATACTTAAATGTCCCACTTTTGTGTGCGTTACTCATCAGCTTATCAGTATTGTTTACCATTTATAATTTCTTATCCTTTGGTTCAGTCCTATAACATGATCAATATCAGTCGACTAACTCCGGTTCTCCTATAAGAAAACTACGTTTGAACCCATGGCGAGTGAGTCATAAACTTCCCAGCCATGGGTTCAAACTCTACACGTTCTGTGGTTTGTTTGCAATCGCGTTATTACAATTTCGTGAGTCATGGTGGTTCCCACGAACCCCTCGCCTTACCCGAAAGTCGAACATGGGTCCTTTCGGTTGCAAGCTACAATTCAAAGCCAGGAATACAACCTATTAAGTATTCTGTTAGCTGACTGCCGTGGCCTCCAGCAGCTCCGGGTCTCAGGAAATCCCGACTTTGCGGACAAAAGATTAACCATAATAGAATAAAACCATTTTTATTTCTCGCAGAACAAAAGAAAATGGGAACTAAATGTTATATATCTTGTGGCCGGGAAATTAAACTGAGTTGAAATGGTCTGCAAGATTCAGTAGACAGCAGCAGTTGTGGTGAGGGGCAGGAGGGGAGGAGGAAAGTTGTGTAAAGGCTGTGTGTTTGTGTGTGTGTGTGTGTGTGTGTGTGTGTGTGTGTGTGTGTGTGTGTGTGTGTGTGTGTGTGTGTGTGTGTGTCTGTGTGTAGGGTATGTGGCGTGTAGGGGAGATAATGTGTAGATGGTGTGTAGATTAGCGGGGAAGATGGGAATTTTCACAGTAACAGTGGTTGATGATGGTGGTAATAGTGGTTGATGGTGGTGGTGATAGTGGTTGATGATGGTGGTAATAGTGGTTGATGGTGGTGGTGATAGTGGTTGATGATGGTAAGTATTCCTGTTATGTTCCACTCTCTCCGGTTTCAAGAGTTTTCAGGCTCCCGCAGCCTCACCCTGGGCAAGTCTTGTCTGGACCCTGCCTGGTCAACCAGGCTGTTATTGTTGGCGTCCCGCTGGCCCGCATAGTCATCCCAGGCTGGTGGATCCAGCAATTGCCGGAGATACTGATGGAAATGCTGATACAATGTTTTCTTATTGTGCCCACACTACTCCTGTCCTCTTTTCCCCCAGGACAATTTGTGTGCGAGACAGACATTCTTTCTTCCCTCAAGACAACTGAATGCTGAGCTGCCTCATCTACCTAAGACAGTTGTGTACAGGACTGTCTTACCGCCGCAAGACAGTTATGAGGAGGACTGTCTCCTCACCCCCAAGACAGCTGCCTACCTGTACATCTGAAAACACAAGGCCGGTTATATATGCCTACCACAGTGCAATAATTTTCCCACATGTCAAGCAATACAACCACGAGTGTAACTGGAAAAATGCTTCCGGAATGCGAAAACATATACGAGTCAGCTATGATTGCTTCATGACTCAATTGCAACATCTCATAAAACCAGCGGAAACCTGATGCAATAACTCCCATTGCTCTTAAGGCCACTTCTTCCTGCTCCTAACTTTGTTCTTCCTCCTGACCTACTTCTGGGACCTTTCTTACATCACGTGACTTAGGCTAGGCGACCTGCGTATTAATTCTGCATCCCATAGACACTTCTCCGATGAAGTAGCGTCTTTTGCCTTCTGTTTCCGTTTCTTTCAGTGCGATTGATTAGAACTTGTTATTCTTCCTCGTCTAAATTAATTAGCTTGAGTTTTCAGGCAGGAAATTCGTCTGTTTGTTTTCCTACTAATAGGTCTATTGTACGACTATTATAAATTCTTGAGTGTTAAGTAGTCAGTAAGCCATTAAATTAAGTCTGCCCATAATGTCTAAGCATAATAGAGACTCTTTTGCACTGCAACTCATTATTGTAAATACCTAACCTCAATGTACTACTTTCAAATAAATAAATTTTAATTTTAATTTGAATTTAGAGTAGCATAGTGTATATTGTGGACGCCGATTACTAGGAGGTATTATGTGGTCATTCGTTGAAAATAATCTCTATGCTGTATGGGTTAAGTTGTATATGTACAAATTATTTTGCTATTTGAATTTTCCGCTCCGATTCTGAGATGTAGAAAAGGACAAAAATATTCAAAGGCGTTGATGTAGTCAAGGCTGGAAGATGTAGGCGCTTTCTTGGATTTTTAAAGTATTTTTGTGATTACTCGTGACTGTTCTCTGCTGACACCAGCACACTACCTAGTGTTGGCAGCAATACCCCACCTAGTGCTGCCAGCAATACCCCACCTAGTGCTGCCAGCAATACCCCACCTAGTGCTGCCAGCAATACCCCACCTAGTGCTGCCAGCAATACCCCACCTAGTGCTGCCAGCAATACCCCACCTGGTGCTGCCAGCAATACCCCACCTAGTGTTGCCAGCAATACCCCACCTAGTGCTGCCAGCAATACCCCACCTAGCCAGCAATACCCCACCTAGTGCTGCCAGCAATACCCCCACCTAGTGCTGCCAGCAATACCCCCCCTAGTGCTGCCAGCAATACCCCACCTAGTGCTGCCAGGAATACCCCACCTAGTACCCCACCTAGTGCTGCCAGCAATACCCCACCTAGTGCTGCCAGCAATACCCCACCTAGTGCTGCCAGCAATACCCCACCTGGTGCTGCCAGCAATACCCCACCTAGTGCTGCCAGCAATACCCCACCTAGTGCTGCCAGCAATACCCCACCTAGTGCTGCCAGCAATACCCCACCTAGTGCTGTCAGCAATACCCCACCTAGTGCTGTCAGCAATACCCCACCTAGTGCTGCCAGCAATACCCCACCTAGTGCTGCCAGCAATACCCCACCTAGTGTTGCCAGCAATACCCCACATAGTGCTGACACCAAACGCTACCTAGTGTGTTGATGTCATCAACACAATGAGGCTAATTTAGTTTTAGTGTTGCAACCAGTGTTGACGTGCAGTTACTGGGTCACTCTGTGCCTAGATGTTCTTTTACGAGCCAGGCAGCAGTACACCACCTTGAACAATTGTCTTTCCCTCATGAGTCACTCCGGAGGGGCACTGATACACTAAATGAACTGCTGTGGGGCACTGATACACTAAATGAACTGCTGTGGGGCACTGATACACTTAATGAACTGCTGTGGGGCACTGATACACTAAATGAACTGCTGTGGGGCACTGATACACTAAATGAACTGCTGTGGGGCACTGATACACTTAATGAACTGCTGTGGGGCACTGATACACTAAATGAACTGCTGTGGGGCACTGATACACTAAATGAACTGCTGTGGGGCACTGATACACTAAATGAACTGCTGTGGGGCACTGATACACTAAATGAACTGCTGTGGGGCACTGATACACTAAATGAACTGCTGTGGGGCACTGATACACTTAATGAACTGCTGTGGGGCACTGATACACTTAATGAACTGCTGTGGGGCACTGATACACTTAATGAACTGTTGTGGGGCACTGATACACTAAATGAACTGCTGTGGGGCACTGATACACTAAATGAACTGCTGTGGGGCACTGATACACTTAATGAACTGTTGTGGGGCACTGATACACTAAATGAACTGCTGTGGGGCACTGATACACTAAATGAACTGCTGTGGGGCACTGATACACTTAATGAACTGTTGTGGGGCACTGATACACTAAATGAACTGCTGTGGGGCACTGATACACTAAATGAACTGCTGTGGGGCACTGATACACTTAATGAACTGTTGTGGGGCACTGATACACTAAATGAACTGCTGTGGGGCACTGATACACTAAATGAACTGCTGTGGGGCACTGATACACTAAATGAACTGCTGTGGGGCACTGATACACTAAATGAACTGCTGTGGGGCACTGATACACTAAATGAACTGCTGTGGGGCACTGATACACTAAATGAACTGCTGTGGGGCACTGATACACTAAATGAACTGCTGTGGGGCACTGATACACTTAATGAACTGTTGTGGGGCACTGATACACTAAATGAACTGCTGTGGGGCACTGATACACTAAATGAACTGCTGTGGGGCACTGATACACTAAATGAACTGCTGTGGGGCACTGATACACTAAATGAACTGCTGTGGGGCACTGATACACTTAATGAACTGCTGTGGGGCACTGATACACTTAATGAACTGCTGTGGGGCACTGATACACTTAATGAACTGCTGTGGGGCACTGATACACTAAATGAACTGCTGTGGGGCACTGATACACTTAATGAACTGCTGTGGGGCACTGATACACTAAATGAACTGCTGTGGGGCACTGATACACTTAATGAACTGCTGTGGGGCACTGATACACTTAATGAACTGCTGTGGGGCACTGATACACTAAATGAACTGCTGTGGGGCACTGATACACTAAATGAACTGCTGTGGGGCACTGATACACTTAATGAACTGCTGTGGGGCACTGATACACTAAATGAACTGCTGTGGGGCACTGATACACTTAATGAACTGCTGTGGGGCACTGATACACTAAATGAACTGCTGTGGGGCACTGATACACTTAATGAACTGCTGTGGGGCACTGATACACTAAATGAACTGCTGTGGGGCACTGATACACTTAATGAACTGCTGTGGGGCACTGATACACTTAATGAACTGCTGTGGG
Source organism: Cherax quadricarinatus (assembly GCF_038502225.1). NCBI lineage: Eukaryota > Metazoa > Arthropoda > Malacostraca > Decapoda > Parastacidae > Cherax > Cherax quadricarinatus. The sequence goes on along the minus strand of NC_091293.1, from coordinate 33,511,483 downwards.
GCACTGATACACTTAATGAACTGCTGTGGGGCACTGATACACTTAATGAACTGCTGTGGGGCACTGATACACTAAATGAACTGCTGTGGGGCACTGATACACTTAATGAACTGCTGTGGGGCACTGATACACTTAATGAACTGCTGTGGGGCACTGATACACTTAATGAACTGCTGTGGGGCACTGATACACTAAATGAACTGCTGTGGGGCACTGATACACTTAATGAACTGCTGTGGGGCACTGATACACTTAATGAACTGCTGTGGGGCACTGATACACTTAATGAACTGCTGTGGGGCACTGATACACTAAATGAACTGCTGTGGGGCACTGATACACTTAATGAACTGCTGTGGGGCACTGATACACTTAATGAACTGCTGTGGGGCACTGATACACTTAATGAACTGCTGTGGGGCACTGATACACTTAATGAACTGCTGTGGGGCACTGATACACTTAATGAACTGCTGTGGGGCACTGATACACTAAATGAACTGCTGTGGGGCACTGATACACTAAATGAACTGCTGTGGGGCACTGATACACTAAATGAACTGCTGTGGGGCACTGATACACTAAATGAACTGCTGTGGGGCACTGATACACTAAATGAACTGCTGTGGGGCAATACACTGAACTGCTGTGGGCACTGATACACTTAATGAACTGCTGTGGGGCACTGATACACTTAATGAACTGCTGTGGGGCACTGATACACTTAATGAACTGCTGTGGGGCACTGATACACTTAATGAACTACTGTACTGACGTTTGTAAACATTCCTCTCCATATTTTTACACGGAATGTAAATGTAAAAATGAATAAAGGAAATTAAGTAGACAGATTGACTTGACAGAAAAATTCATCAAGATTTGATCCGTGAGAAAGTTGAGTCACTTCTGTTGATGGTTCTCACAAGGAATGTTATCATTTTCATGTATAATATTGTATTTTGATGCTCTCTATCCAGCGTGAGCGCACTGCAGAGTTTCAAGTTCTTTCGTTGTCGATAATGACGGTGCCTTCTACTACCAACGACAGTTTACGAGAATATTTATGCTATGAGGGACTAATCAAATTAAAATTACTTCTTCAACTATCTCCAACATTCTGTTTGCCTGAATGCGACTGAAGAAGCCTCCTGTGTAGGCGACTCGTTATGTTAATAAAGATACCCAAGTGTTGCACTTGTCTTATTTATTTCCAGCCTTGCTGCCCGACCAACAGCAGTTCTTGCTTTAGGTGGTCCCTGGCCTACACATGCATCACAGCCTGGTTGATCTGACATTTGATAAAGGTAGTGATACCATTTCCTCGTCAAAACTTCTACATTCGTTTCGGCAGTATTTCTGTTAGTTGCTGATGGCAGGCTGAAGATCCTCGGACCAGAGGCAGATGCTCGGAACTTGTTTGCCAGTCTACAGTTGTACTTCAGAATATGACGGTTAAAGTAGCTAAAACCATTCTCACACTCCGCCTGGCCATCACACCCAAAACACAGTCAGACAGACAGACAGACACACACACACACACACACACACACACACACACACACACACACACACACACACACACACACAAGGCTAGACTTAGTATTCACCTTGAGTAGTGCAGATATCGAGGACATCACATATGAAAGACCGCTTGGGGCCAGTGACCATGTGGTTTTAAGCTTCGAATACACAGTAGAGCTACAAGTGGAGGGAGAAGCAGGAAGGCCAGGACGAATGAAGCCAAACTACAAGAAAGGGGACTACACAGGAATGAGGAACTTCCTGAACGGGGTTCAGTGGGACAGAGAACTGGCAGGGAAGCCAGTTAATGAGATGATGGAATATGTAGCAACAAAATGCAAGGAGGCTGAGGAGAGGTTTGTACCCAAGGGTAACAGGAATAATGAAAAAGCCAGGATGAGCCCATGGTTTACCCAAAGGTGCAGGGAGGCAAAAACCAAGTGTGCTAGGGAATGGAAGAAATATAGAAGGCAAAGGACCCAGGAGAATAAGGAGAGCAGTCGTAGAGCCAGAAACGAATATGCACAGATAAGAAGGGAGGCCCAAAGACAATATGAAAATGACATAGCAGCGAAAGCCAAATCTGACCCGAAACTGTTGTACAGCCACATCAGGAGGAAAACAACAGTCAAGGACCAGGTAATCAGGCTAAGGAAGGAAGGAGGAGAGACAACAAGAAATGACCGTGATGTATGTGAGGAACTCAAGAGATTCAAAGAAGTGTTCACAGAGGAGACAGAAGGGGCTCCAGAAAGACGGAGAGGTGGGGCACACAACCATGTGCTGGACACAGTGCACACAACTGAGGAAGAAGTGAAGAGGCTTCTGAGTGAGCTAGATAACCTCAAAGGCAATGGGGCCAGATAACATCTCCCCATGGGTATTGAGAGAGGGAGCAGAGGCGCTATGTGTACCCCTAACAACAATATTCAATACATCTATCGAAACAGGGAGATTGCCTGATTCATGGAAGACAGCAAATGTAGTCCCAATCTTTAAAAAAGGAGACAGACATGAAGCATTAAACTACAGACCAGTGTCACTGACATGTATAGTATGCAAAATCATGGAGAAGATTATCAGGAGAAGAGTGGTGGAACACCTAGAAAGGAATGATCTCATCAACAGCAGCCAACATGGTTTCAGGGACGGGAAATCCTATGTCACAAACCTACTGGAGTTCTATGACATGGTGACAGCAGTAAGACAAGAGAGAGAGGGGTGGGTGGATTGCATATTCTTGGACTGCAAGAAGGCGTTTGACACAGTTCCACACAAGAGATTGGTGCAAAAACTGGAGGACCAAGCAGGGATAACAGGGAAGGCACTACAATGGATCAGGGAATACTTGTCAGGAAGACAGCAGCGAGTCATGGTACGTGGCGAGGTGTCAGAGTGGGCACCTGTGACCAGCGGGGTCCCACAGGGGTCAGTCCTAGGACCAGTGCTGTTTCTGGTATTTGTGAACGACATGACGGAAGGAATAGACTCTGAGGTGTCCCTGTTTGCAGATGACGTGAAGTTGATGAGAAGAATTCACTCGATCGAAGACCATGCAGAACTACAGAGGGATATGGACAGGCTGCAGACCTGGTCCAGCAATTGGCTCCTGCAGTTCAATCCCACCAAGTGCAAAGTCATGAAGATTGGGGAAGGGCAAAGAAGACCGCAGACGGAGTACAGTCTAGGGGGCCAGAGACTACAAACCTCACTCAAGGAAAAAGATCTTGGGGTGAGTATAACACCAGGCACATCTCCTGAAGCGCACATCAATCAAATAACTGCTGCAGCATATGGGCGCCTAGCGAACCTCAGAACAGCATTCCGACATCTTAATAAGGAATCGTTCAGGACCCTGTACACCGTGTACGTTAGGCCCATATTGGAGTATGCGGCACCAGTTTGGAACCCACACCTAGCCAAGCACATAAAGAAACTAGAGAAAGTGCAAAGGTTTGCATCAAGACTAGTCCCAGAGCTAAGAGGTATGTCCTACGAGGAGAGGTTAAGGGAAATCAACCTGACGACACTGGAGGACAGGAGAGATAGGGGGGACATGATAACGACATACAAAATACTGAGAGGAATTGACAAGGTGGACAAAGACAGGATGCTCCAGAGATTGGACACAATAACAAGGGGACACAGTTGGAAGTTGAAGACACAGATGAATCACAGGGATGTTAGGAAGTATTTCTTCAGCCACAGAGTAGTCAGTAAGTGGAATAGTTTGGGAAGCGATGTAATGGAGGCAGGATCCATACATAGCTTTAAGCAGAGGTATGATAAAGCTCACGGTTCAGAGAGAGTGACCTAGTAGCGATCAGTGAAGAGGCGGGGCCAGGAGCTCGGACTCGACCCCCGCAACCTCAATTAAGTGAGTACAACTAGGTGAGTACACACACACACACACAAACACACACACACACACACACACACACACACACACACACACACACACACACACACAAACACACACACACACACACACACACACACACACACACACACACACACACACACACACACACAAACACAAACACACACACACACACACACACAAACACACACATTTACACACTCATACACTCACACTCTTACACACTCTCTCCCTCTCCCACTCTCAAGATATCTATATCTCACTCCCTCAAAGGGCAGAGGTTGGAGGCCTAACTCAAGGCCTGAGGTTGAACATATAGTGGCTCACATCAACTGAATAACCTCTGCTGCCAGTGCTTGTTAGGTGAATCTAGGAATAGCCTTCAAGAATCTCAAAAACAATGTCATTCCTAGCATTATGACACACCCATCTTTGAGTATACAGCACCAGCATGGAACCCACACCTGATGAAGAAGCATGCTAAGTAACCAACTACAGTGCAGAACTATGTAACGAGGCACGTTCCAGAGCTAATGATAAGACGCTAAATGAACAGTAAAGGGTAATGAAGGACCGAGAGAGACGTGATAACAATATGTTAAATACTTATAAGAAGTGATAAGATAGAAAGGGAAAGATTGTTTGAGAGGAGGAAAATGGGTACATGAGGGTATAGTTGAGTCATACAGATATTAGGAAGTATTTCTTAAGCCTCCAGAATGCCAGGAAGGAAAATGACGTGGGTAAAGAACTGGTGATGGCAGGCTCCATACATATCTTTAAGAGCAAATAAAACTACCCTTAAGGCTAGAAGGAAGTGAATCTGACACAAGGAAAGTTAAGATAAGCCAGGAGCCATTGTTCGACCCTTAGAGTCATATGTACGTAAGTACACATAAACACACACACACACACACACACACACACACACACACACACACACACACACACACACACACACACACACACACACACTGTCCAATATCACATTCTCCACACAGTATATCCCCAGCATCACGTTCTCCGCAGAGTATCTTCCCGGCATCACATTCTCCTCACATTATCTCCCTAGCATCACATCTAACCCACAGTATCTTCCCAGCATCACATTCTCCCTACAGTATCTCCCCAGCACCATATTCTCCACACAGTTTCTCATTCTCTCCACAGTATCACCCCAGAATCACATTCTCCCCACAGTATCACAGTAGAATTACATTCTTGCCAGCATCATATTCTCAAATAGTATCTCACAGCATCACATTCTACCCAGAGTATCTTCCCAGCATCACATTCTCCCCACAGAATCTCCCGGCATCATGTTGTCCCCACAGTGTCTCCCCAGCATCATATTCTCCCCTTAGTATCATCCTAGCATTGCATTCTCCGCATAGAATCTCCCCACCATTACAGTCTCCCCACAGTATCACCTCAGCATCACATTCTCCCTACAGAATCTCCCGGCATCATGTCCCCACAGTGTCACCCCAGCTTCACATTCTCCCCACAGTATCACCTCAGCATTACATTCTTCCCACAGTATCTTCCCAGCATCACATTCTCCCCACAGAATCTCCCGGCAACATATTGTCCCACAGTGTCTCCCCAACATCATATTCTCCCCTCAGTATCATCCTAGCATTGCATTCTCCCCGCAGTATCTCTCCACCATTGCAGTCTTCCCACAGTATCACCTCAGTATCACATTCTCCCCTCAGAATCTCCCGGCATCATGTTATCCCAACAGTGTCACCCTAGCATCACATTCTCCCCACAGCATATCCCTCAGCATCACATTCTGTTTATAGAATCTCCCTCAGCATCACATTCTCCCTACAGAATCTCCCCAGTATCATATTCTCCCTACAGCATCTCTCCAGCATCACATTCTCCCCAGCATAACATTCTCTCCCAGTATCTCCCCAGCATCACATTCTTCCGATAGTATCTCCCTCAGCATCAGTCTCTTACTATCATCACTGTTCCTCAGTGTCTCGTAGTATCAGTCTCACCGGCGTCACGAAACCCACTGACGGTCTCTCAGAAACCTGTTTATTTTTGTATATTTGTGTTTCGGAAAGTAATTACACGGGTGGATGGAGGGAGCAGCAGGCGGCAGTCGCCAGAAATCCCCGTTTAGGGTGGGGGAAGTGGGTGGAGGGAGGCTTTAAGAAAAGGGGGAGGATGGTTAGTGGGAGAGTGAGGGGGAGGGGTGTTGAGAGGGGAGCAAGGCTAAAGGAAAATGACTGTCAAATAGTCCATGCTGGCCCTGAGGGCCACTGGGCCCAGATGGGGAGTTTGGTTCTGCGGTGGACTGGCTGGAGACACTGCCAGCTTGAAGCAACAACAAGCAAGAGGTTCTCGGGCCGGTACTTTTTGTGGTTCTCTTGGTGCTGACCTTGCGTGAGCTAGAGGTCAGGGCTGGCTGCCTGCCTGCCTGGCTCGCTGGCTGACTGGCTGCTTGGCTGGCTGGCTGCCTGGCTTAGTGGCTGGCTAGCTGGTTGGTTCAACATTTCGTTTACAATGTGGCTGACTGCATGTGGCTTCTCTTGCGATCCGTTTCTGACTTGGTTTACTTCTTCTTCCGTAGGGTACAAAGTCTGCTGGTCTAAGTGAATTCCTGGTTATTGCTTATAACAAGCTCAGCAGAGACCAAATGGTGTGCTTTCAGTGAATCTTTCGGATTCTTATGTGGAAAACTGAAGTAAACTGAATCAAAGTTCACAAAGACGAGAGGTCGAAGATCGACGTTACTGAAACTATCGTAAATTGGTTCCCTGAAGTATAAAGTTATTGTGGTACTTATATTCCATAAGCACAGTATTATTATTATAATTATTATTATTATTATTATTATTATTATTATTATTATTATTATTATTATTACGATGGGAGGTAATCAGGCTTGATCCAGGGAGGAGGAAGATAGCTTCAGTATCTATGCTCAAGAACCCTTTAGCATCCAGGAACTCCATCCCTTCCGAAGGGGAGACATCGAGTATACCTTGAGTTTCTCCCAATTGTATTTTATTCTCATTTCACTTGTTATCTTGAAGTACAGAACTCATGTCGTTTTCAGAGTACCTTTTTGATTGCATGTTTCTCACTCCATCTGTGTCTACGTGAAAAGGCACAAATGGAATGACGATGAAAACACATAAATGTAAGTACTTGTGTCTTCATTCTTACTGTCAGTATCAATATACCTTCCACCTGCATCTGTGTCTGTCAGTATGATGGCCAGTACGCTTTCTCTCTTTGTTCCTACCTCTTTAAAATTCTGAAGAACTTCTGAACTAAAGAATGTGTAATAACTGCCGTCGCTGTCAAGAGGAACCTCACACACAGACAAGTATTTATTTTATACGATGTTTCTCTTGGGATGTGTGATGGCACATCTGTCAAATCCACATGGTACTCCAAACACGTACGTAGTGGATGGAAAAGAAAAGAAGGAGGAGGAGGAGGAAAAGAAAGGTGAGGAGGAGAAAGGATAGAAGATCAATCCGGGTAGTGAAGCAAGGTAAAGGGAACATCGGAGAGCAGCTTGCCAGAAGTTACGTCCAAAGTGGCTGACCCATGTTAAGCGTCCCGTATGTTCTGTAAGTTTTTGTATCCGTTAAGTTAAATCTGACTAGAGTGGAGGGTACACCTCGCTTTTCTTTTTCTCTTTACTCCCTGTCGCCGCCTGGCTGGTGAAGTCTCTGATACGGATATACAAAACAACTACCATGTTTGGGCAATTTTCAGGAGTAAAATTAAGGTGTGTAATGTTTTTGATACAGCCGCTCGTCTCCCATCTAGGCAGGTTGATCAAAATATTTAAATGTATTCTCTATCATCCATGAAATAGTTGTCCTGCCAGAAGTGCGCAGATACCACAACTGCAACGTTCCGACCCCTCAAGAATGCAGGCACAATACTTCCCACCTCCAGAACACAAGTTCATGTAACTGATTGCCCTAAGTTCCTATATAAATCTTACCTTGCTAACACGCCACCAATAAGTCAAACCATAAAAACTAATTGTCTTCACTCAGTCCTATCTATCATGCTCGCAAAAGCCTGATGGGTGCTAAAGATCCTAGCACTCAAAGCCTTCACTCCCTCTACTTCGAAAAACCCTGGAAGTACCTCTGCCCCTTCTTCCTTCTACCATACCTTTATATACGCTCTTAGTTATCATTTGACCCAATTTCTCTAAATGCCCAAACCACCTCAAGAACCCCTCCTCTGCCCTCTGAATTATACCTTTCGTTACTCCACACCCTCTTCCAATTTCTGTACTCTGAATTCTCTGCATAATATTCATCCCGCATATTGCTCTCAGAAATGACAAAAAAGACACCTCCTGACGATAATCTTAGTGATATAATATTTCGTTCAGTAATTAACCACAGACATACCTGTCTTGGGTATCTACCTCACTTTAAAGTATGGATGGATTTTAGTGAAAATACTGAAGAGATGAAGATATATCATGCGTACTGCGACCATGATCAAAGAATCTCACATGTATTGGATAACACAAGCAAAGAGGGATGAGATAATTTTTATTATACACACACACACACACACACGGCCTGACGACGCTGGAGGACGGGAGGGTTAGGGAAGACATCATAACAACATATAAAATACCTCAAGGAACTGACAAGGTGGACAGAGACAGGATGTTACAGAGATGGGAAAAAGCAACAACGGGTCACAATTAGAAGTTGAAGACTCAGATGAGTCAAAGGGATGTTTGGAAGTATTTCTTCAGTCACAGAGTTGTCAGGAAGTAGAATAGTCTGAAAGTAACGTAGTGGAGGCAGGAACCGTCCATAGCTCTAAGACGAACGAGGTTTGATAAAACACATGCAACAGGGAGAGAGAGGACCTAGTAGATATCAGTGAAGAGGCGGGGCCAGGAGCTGTGACTCGACCCCTGCAACCACAAATAGGTGAGTAAAACACACACACACACACACACACACACACACACACACACACACACACACACACACACACACACACACACACATATATATATATATATATATATATATATATATATATATATATATATATATATATATATATATATATATATATATATATAAACTGGAATCCGGAAGAAATAATGAAGTAGGTAAACGGGACGAAGAAACTATTGGTCAGAGAAAAGAAATATAAGATTACTCCGAGAAGAGTAATGTATCAGAGTTGAGAACTGAGGATAAATCATTGCTGTGAGTAAAGAATAGATGGAGAAAATAAATCGGGGCTGAAATGAGTAAATCAGACTTATAGACAAAATTTTAGGAAGAAAAGAAAGGAAACTCTTTTACGTTCCACTTTCTCCATCTAATTTATTTCTTCGCTTTTCTCTTCCCGGCTTTCTGCTATTTTTTTTCCTTATCCTACTGCCTTATTTGCCTCCTCTTCACTCATAACTTTTATTACAATATTTCTTTAGATGTAGTTTCACTTTTACTTCCATCTCTTGGTCTTTTCTTTTACCCCCTTCCCCCACTTCCCCCTCATTTTTCACTTTTCTTCAGTGATTACCTGTCTGTCTCTGTCTCTGTCTCTCTTATTATTAAAATTATACATAGGTTGTTAATGTTTTCTTCGCCATTAACGTTTATTTTTTAATTAAACATTTTGATTACTTTGTGAGTAATTCAATAAAATTGTTGAAAAATTTCAGGTTTATACACTGAGTTGACTGCATAATAAAACTACTTTTCTGTGACAATATACTGAAACCTGTTTATACACGTGTTAGTAACAAGTGTAGATACACCTACTCCTACGTAGGAGGAAATGTAGGTACAACTGTTCTTACGCTACAACAGGTGTATACCGTTGGGTTTCTCACGAGATATCATGTGTACATACGCCTGTTTTCTCGCAGGAGCAGAGTTGGTACACCTGTTTTCACGTTTAAGCAGGTACGGTACACCTGCTCCGCAGGATAACAGGTACAGTACATCTCTTCTCAGGTGGCATAGGTGTAGGCTCACCTGTTGTCTTAAGGAAGTATATATATATATATATATATATATATATATATATATATATATATATATATATATATTATATATATATATATATATATATATATATATATATATATATATATATATATATATATATATATATATTATATATATATATATATATATATATATATATATATATATATATATATATATATATAAACACTGATCTCTGGCTGAAGGAGACTCGAACCTACGAACCTTAGTAAGGCTGATGCATGCAGGGGATGAGATGAAAAGCTGTAAGTCTTCTCCCTGAAAGCTGGCTGCCTTGGATCAAACGTGTAGCGCATGCTACACGCCCAGTGTGGGTAGATTGGTAAAGCACTGCGTACCTTGTCCTAAGGCTCGTAAGTTCGAGTCTCCTTCAGCCAGACATCAGTGTTTGTGTATATTTCGCTTGCTCTCGCGAATTCCTTGTATATATATATATATATATATATATATATATATATATATATATATATATATATATATATATATATATATATATTATCCTCGGGGGGCTTGGAGGGGGGTGGGGGGTTTGTGGGCGGGGGGCTTGGGCTGCCGGCGGGCGGGCGTGGGCGTGTTGGGTGGAAGTGGGTGGAGACGAATGGTGTTTGGGGCCTGACGAGCTGTTGGGGTGTGGGCGGGGTGATATTTGGTGGGGGGGATTCAGGGAGGCCGGTTATTTTTATATAGCCGGACTTGAGTCCTGGGGGTGGGAGGTGCGGTGCCTGCGCTTTGGGGGAGGGGTTTGGGATATTGGCGGTTTGGAGGGGTGTGTTGTGTATCTTTATACGTTTATGCTTCTAAACTGTTGTATTCTGAGCGCCTCTGCAAAAGCAGTGATTATGTGTGAGTGGGGTGGGGGTGTTGAGTGGTGGTGAGGGTGTTTTGTTTTTCGGGATTTTCTTTCTTTTTGGGTCGCCCTGCCTGGGTGGGAGACGGCCGACTTGTTAAAACGGAAGCCTGTAATTGTTTTACATGATGGTAGGATTGCTGGTGTCCTTTTTTTCTGTCTCATGAACATGCAAGATTTCAGGTACATCTTGCTACTTCTACTTACACTTAGGTCACACTACACATACATGTACAAGCATATATATACACACCCTCTGGGTTTTCTTCTATTTTCTTTCTAGTTCTTGTTCTTGTTTATTTCCTCTTATCTCCATGGGGAAGTGGAACAGAATTCTTCCTCTGTAAACTATGCATGTTGTAAGAGGTGACTAAAATGCCGGGAGCAAGGGGCTAGTAACCCCTTCTCCTGTATATATTACTAAATGTAAAAGGAGAAACTTTTGTTTTTCCTTTTGGGCCACCCCGCCTCGGTGGGATACGGCCGGTGTGTTGAAAGAAAGAAAGATATATATATATATATATATATATATATATATATATATATATATATATATATCTATATCTATATATATATATATATATATATATACATGTTTGTGTGTAGAACAACCACTGAAAAAATAGTGACATTCCAAGCACTTTTGTGACTTCTCACATTATCAAGGAATTATAAAAATAAAACATCAAAAGGACGGCACATAAGGGCAAGACTACACCTCACAGTCACGTCACAACACCCGACTCAGTAAAACACAACTGATATTCTACCCAAGCATTAAGATTTTTTACTTGTTTAATGTATCAATAAATTCTTCCCAAATCTCATTAATTATAATTGAGTCTAATTTATATTAACCAAAAGAAATATTAAAATTATTTTCAAAACTGCTTTTTATGAAATATGATTCTATTGCATTCCTGTCGACCATAGACCTGCTTGATACAACTTTCTCAGCCTTTTGAAAATCAAGTGAATATTTAAAATCTCTCACATGAATAAACAGAGCATTAGAATCTTGTCCACTTCCAGTGATATATTTATGTTGCTTTTATCTTAGTTCAAAACTTTTGCCAGTTTGACCGCAATAATATTTATCACATATTTTACTAGGAATCTTATAGACACTCCCATCAGTATTTTGGGGAGAATTTTTTACCAAAAGTGTTTTTTTTTTTTGCTGTATCAAGGTTTTTAAATACAACTTCGATATTAAAAGTTTTAAGATGAGAAGGCCTATCAACCAAGTTTTTTAGTAAGGGAGAACCAACATATTTTTAGTTGAATAAGGATGAATGTCCCTTTTTATAATGTAAAATATATTTCTGGCAATTTTAAAGGATTTATCAGTTAAGTTTCTTGGGTATTTTAAATCATTATCTATTTCATAAATTTTTTAAGTTTCTTCATCTATGAATTCTGGACTACAAATACGCAAAGCTCTCAAAAACATTGATGAGAAAACCCACAGTTTAACAATCTTGATGTGAAGAATAATAGTGTACATAGAAACAGTTATTTGTTGGTTTTCTGTAAATTTTAAATTTAAAATCATTGTTACTCTTAATAACTAAAACATCTATGAAAAGCTATGAGTTATTTTCTTCGAACTCAACAGTAAAATTTATAGAATGAGCTAAACTATTTAATTTCACAAGGAGATGGTTTATATCTACATTCCTAGACGTAAGACACAAAATATCATCAACATATCTATAGCACTTAGGTCTATTAGTAAAGATTGTGTTAAGCAATTTTGTTTCAGAAAATTCCATGTACAAATTACTAAGAACAGGTGAGAGAGGATTTCCCATTGCTATTCCAAACTTCTGAGTGTAAAACTCTTCATTAAACACAAATTTTTGCATTAACAATACAAAGTTTAATAAGTTTAATGATAATATGAACTGGCAATAGCAAATCGTAATTAACAAGTTCTTCAGATAAGAAACTTAATAAATCATCAACGGGAACTTTTGCAAATAAGGAAGCAATATCAAAACTAACCATATTTAAATCACTGAGGTTAGTCAAGGAGCTTAATATATTCACTAAATCTATGTTGTTTTTAATATTAAATTTAGAAATTTTTCCAACAATTGAGCTCAAAATATCTACGAGCCATTTAGGTAATACATGTATTAGGAAACTGAACCAATGGAGCTAATAAATGGTCTAACTAGATTACCTGGTTTGTGTGTTTTTATTAATCCATACGTATAGGGTAAAGATGGTTGTAAAGTGGTTGTTCTGCATATTGTGATATCACCTGTTTACTGTGATCTTATTTAATATATATATATATATATATATATATATATATATATATATATATATATATATATATATATATATATATATATATATATATATATATATATATATATGTCGTGCCGAATATGTAAAACTGGTCAATTAGCAAGAACTCATTTAAAATTAAGTCCTTTCTGAAAATTTCTCTTATACGTTTAAAGATATATTTTTTTCATTAATGTTGATGTAAATTTTATAATTTTGCACCAGAAGGAACTTAGAAAACTTACCTAACCTTATTATAACAAGCGCAATTTATTTTAGCCTAACCCAACTAAATATATTTTAGATTTGTTTACAATAATTTAATAGTAAAAAACACAGTGAAATATATTTTTTTCGTTAGGTTCAGAATGTTTTTGGCGAAATTATTGCATACACAAATTTTCACTTGTCCTATATGGCAGGATGAGCGTTGCTATTTAAGCCAAGATTGTAAGTTGTGCATATTCGGCACGACATATATATATATATATATATATATATATATATATATATATATATATATATATATATATATATATATATATATTTTAACAAGTCGGCCGTCACCCACCGAGGCAGGGTGACCCAAAAAGAAAGAAAATCCCCAAAAAGAAAATACTTTCATCATCATTCAACTCTTTCACCTCACTCACACATCACTGTTTTTGCAGAGGTGCTCAGAATACAACAGTTTAGAAGCATATACGTGTAAAGATACACAACATATTCCTCCAAACTGTCAATATACCGAACCCCTCCTTTAGAGTGCAGGCATTGTACTTCCCATTTCCAGGACCCAAGTCCGGCTGTATAAAAATAACCGGTTTCCCTGAATCCCTTCACTAAATATTACCCTGCCCACACTCCAACAGATCGTCAGGTCCCAAATACCATTCACTCCTATTGAACACGCTCAGGCACGCCTGCTGGAAGTCCAAGCCCCTCGACCACAAAACCTCCCTTACCCCTTCCTTCCAACCTTTTCGAGGACGACCCCTACCCCGCCTTCTTTCCACTACAGATTTAAATGCTCTTCATGTCATTCTACTTTGATCCATTCTCTCTAAATATATATATATATATATATATATATATATATATATATATATATATATATATATATATATATATATATATATATGTGTGTGTGTGTGTGTGTGTGTGTGTGTGTGTGTGTGTGTCTGTGTGTGTGTGTGTGTGTGTGTGTGTGTGTGTGTGTGTGTGTGTGTGTGTGTGTGGTGCCGAATAGGCAGAATTTGCGATCTTGGCTTAAATAGCAACGTTCATCTTGCCATATAGGACAAGTGAAAATTTGTGTATGCAATAATTTCGCCAAAATCATTCTGAGCCTAACGAAAAAATGTATTTCACTATGTTTGTTTAGCATTAAATTATTGTAAACAAATCTAAAATAAATTTAGTTGGGTTAGGCTGAAATAAATTGTTCTTGTTATAATAAGGTTAGGTAAGTTTTCTAAGATTCTTTTGGTGCAATATTATAAATTTTTATATTAACATTAATGAAAAAAATATATCTTTAAAAGTATATGAGAAAATTTCAGAAAGAACTTAATTTTAAATGAGTTCTTGCTAATTGACCAGTTTTACATATTCGGCACGACATATATATATATATTTATATATATATATATATATATATATATATATATATATATATATATATATATATATATATATATATATATATATATTTATATGCAAAACAACCACTCTGAAAGAATAGAGAAATTCCAAGCGCTTTCGTGACTACTCACATTATCAAGGAACTATGAAAGTAAAGCATCCAAGGAAGCTATATAAGGGGTCTGGTCGGCACCTCACTATCAGATCCCACAACGGTTTAAACACGTGACGCGCGGCGAGCCAACTTGGAAAGGTCCTTGGCACAACTCACCCCACAAACTATTCTACCCAAGAAATAAGAAATTTTAAAGATTATTTGTCCAGTGTATTATTAAATTCTTCCCAAATTCTATTAATTATAAATGGATCTAATTTATATAAACCAAAGGAAATATTCATATTATTGTCAAAACTGCTTTTTATGAAACAAGATTCAATTATATTCCTGTCGACCATGGACTTGCTTGATACTACTTTCTCAACTTTTTGAAAATCAATTGGATGGTTAAAATCTCTTACATGAATAAATAGAGCATTGGAATCTTGTCCAGTTCTAATGCTATATTTATGTTGTTTTAATCTTAGTTCGAGATTTTTACCAGTTTGACCGTAATAAACTTTATCGCAAATTTTACAAGGAATCTTATAGACACATCCATCAGCATTTTGGGGGGAATTCTTTATCAAAAGTTTTTTTACTGTATCGAGATTTTTGAATACAACTTTAATATTAAAAGTCTTAAGAAGAGAAGGCATATCAATAATGTGAGTAGTCACGAAAGCGCTTGGAATTTCTCTATTCTTTCAGAGTGGTTGTTTTGCATATTCTGAAATCACCTGTTTACTGTGATCTTATTGTATATATATATATATATATATATATATATATATATATATATATATATATATATATATATATATATATATATATATATATAGTAAGAGTTTACCTTAATCTCTCTATATTCCGTATCGCTGTATCATTGGTGGTGTATAGGTGAAATGCAGCCTCAGTGACTCTCCTGTTACTGATAGGATTTCAACATGCTACACAAACTAACCAACATACTAGACAAGGAGTAGTCACGTTGAAGTGAATCACCAACCACTCAGGTTATCGTATGTACCCTCTGCCCGTGTACAGCGAATTAACGCAGAAAATAAACATTTTGGTAACGAAACTCGTATTGATACTTGATCTGGTAACAAAACACCGGGACAGAAGTAAAAAGAAAAGTCAATTCCACAAAGTTTCGTTCGTTCCGGTTACTCATTATGAAGGTGAGCACAGCTCCCGTGTCACCTCTCGTTGGCTCTGGCCGTTACTTAGAGCACAAGGAAAAGGCTTTACAAATGTAATTAGTGAGGGGTAGAGTGGTGGTCAGGGTGGCCGTTTTGCTCTCCTCTCCACTTCCCTTCTTGACACTTCCTTTGTTTCTCTCCTTCCTCTTCCTCTTAGCTTTTTTGTTAATCTTCCTTTCTTTCCTCTCCTTCCACTTCTTCCTCTCTGTCTCATTCAATTCCCTCTCCTTCCTTTCCATCTCTTTTTTCTTCTTTTAATTCCTCTTCGACTCCTTCATTTTCATCTTTTCTTTACTTTTCCTCTCCTTCATCATCCATTCCTTCTTTTTTCATCTCTCTCCTTCTCATCCTACTTCGTCTCATCTTAATCCTTCTTATCTCCTTCCATTTATTATTGTTACTTTTCCTCTTCACGCTCCCCCTCCTCATTTTCGTAACATTCCCTCTCCCACTCTCTTCCATTTTTATATTATCTCCCACACCATGTCCTCTTACGTCCCTTTGTCTTCATCATTGTCTTTCCATCCCAAAAAGAGAAGACGTATTTAATATGCAAAACGTTTTGGCAGTCCGAAAGATGTAATACAAAGGATAGAAATGATTTTGTTTTTCAGTTAAGACTCTCAGAGTACCACAACAAATTGTCTTCCAGTGTTGTAAGCACAAGCATAATCTATACTTTAAAAGTAAAGGGGAACCATATGGTGGAATGGAAGTCAAACAGTGAGTAAAGTGGATCAGTATGTTATTTGGCTGGACTGCAGGTCCTCTTCAGCAGATTAAGATGATAGTCTCTGGTGTCTCGGATTGAAACCTATATGTACAGAGCCTTTCCTTTCTGCAATTCCGTCTATTAGGGGTTTATCAGTTTTCTTTATATTGTTCCCACACTTATATGATCTTTATATATATATATATATATATATATATATATATATATATATATATATATATATATATATATATATATAAAACATATATATATATAAAACATATATATATATATATATATATATATATATATATATATATATATATATATATATATATATATATATATATATATATATATATATATATATATATATATATGCAAAACAACTGCTGTGAAAAAGAGGTGAAATTCCAAGTACTTTCGTGTTTTCTTACATTATCAAGAACCTGTAAAAATAACAGAACAGCAGGCTGAGATATCACCTAGAATACGACATAACACCCCTCCCATTATGGTGTGTGGGAGGACGACCTGGTTGATTACAACAACATAAATATACCATTAGAACTGGACAAGAGTCTGATACTACTTTTTTATTCATGTGAGAGATTTTAACCATCCAATTGATCTTCAAAAAGCCGAGAAATTTGTATCAAACAGGTGTATGGTTGAGAGAAATATTATTGAATAAAGCTTCATAAAAATAGTTTTGATTTTAATACGAATATTGGTTGAGGGTTATACAAATTAGATTCATTTATAATTAATAAAAATTGGGGAGAATTTAAGCTATGTCTGATAAGTTCTCGACCATCCCACTCAAATCATAACCTCATATGTGTGGTGATATCTCAAGCTTATAAGTATTCTGCTGTTCTGTAATTTTTATAGGTTCTTGATAATGTGAGACATCACGAAAGAACTTGGAATTTCACTATAATCAATACAAAAATGGGAGAGGCAGAACCCCTACTCATTCCACTGACAGTAAAAAAATGAGTCTCCAGGTGAGCAAGAAAACTGAAGAGGGCAACACGGTGGGGGCAACCAGGATAACCAGCAGCGAAGATACAGTTGCCGCCAAGGATGCTGACACTGCTGAAGCACTTAGAGAAAAGTACCATGCCAGGGAAACCGGGGTACCAACAGTTCTAACACCCCTGTCCCCACTGTAGAACCACTGTTTGTGCAAGACTCACGTTTACAATGCAATTATGTCGTTCCCGTCTGGCTCTGCTGGGGGCAACACTGGAATAAGACCACAGCGTTTAAAAGAAATGGTCAATCCAGTTCTCGTGGAGATTGTAAAGACACTACTTTCAGAGATCACAACTCCTTGGCTGGTCTGATTCCTGATGAAATTAAACCTTTCTTTATTTGGGTATTATTCTGTCCCCTAAAAAAGGGGATTTTGGAATTAGACCAGTTGCCGTGGGCAACACTTTTCACCTTCTCATTTCCAAAGCTACTGTCCGAAGTATTCACACAGAAGCTGTCATGATGTTTCAACCAAACAAGCTCGGCTTTGGGGTCCGTCAAGGAAGCGAAGCAGCGGCTCATGCAAGAAGTGCGTTTTGAGACTCTCTGACCGCGGGTTCAAATCCCACCCGTGGTATGGTTTGTTTGCAATCGTGTCATTACGATTTCGTGAATCAACAACCTGCCTGAGGACAATGCAGTGGTAAAATTAGATTTCAAGAATACATTTAATTTCCTGAAAAGAGACGTGGTATTAACAGCTGTACAAGAACCTCTCCCTGGTCTCTTTCCTTTTGTTTCAACTGGATATAGCAAGGAATCAATGCTCATTTATGGAGAGCATGAAATTACGTCATCAGAGGGTGTCCTGCAAGGGGATCCTCACGCACCATTTCTCTTCTGTATAGCGGTTAGGGATATCACGGTCAGGCCGACCAGTGAGCTAAACATTTGATTCCTGGATAATGGCACACTGGCGGGTACAAAGGGGTCCCTCGAAGATGATTTTACACAGGTGATGACACGGGGACAGGAAATGGGACTCATCCTGAATCCAACCAAATGTGAAATCATCTTAGTCAATCAACAAGTGATTGATACAGTGAGATCAAAACTACCAAGTGCATCAGTCATTGCCCCCACAGATAGCGTCTTGCTTGGAGCACCTTTGGGAAGTGATGTCACTGACTCAATTCTCAGGAAGAAACTGGATGAGTTGCTGAGGATGGAACAACGAATAGGCAACCTTGTACCTTCTCACAAAGTGCTTGAGTCTACCCTGGTTAATTCCTAGGATATGCACCCTCATATAATAACCCTATACTGTATGCATACGATAGTACCATGAGGCATACTATTACGAAAGTACTCATCCTTACTCTGGAAGATGGGCAGAGGACCAAGCTACACTTCCAGTCAAACTGGGAAGCATTGGTGTCCACAAGGAATCGCATGTGTTCTCATGTGTTGCATCCAGTGGACTTTAGCAGCGATTCTCCCTGAACATCTTAGGGACAAGGATGGAATCCATGGCCAAAAGTTCGTTGACGGAGCTACACTCTGGGATAATCTAACGGGCTCTGAAACCAGACCTGCACCCGTCCCCCAACAACTACAGACACACTGGGATGGCCCAGTATTGGAGAATATAGCCTCAACAATGCTTCAGAGTGTGTCGAGGAAGGATAGAACCTGCCTCCTTGCGGTGAGAGCTCCTTATTCAGGGGACTTTCTTTTGGCTATTCCCAACTCCTCCCTTGGCACACGCCTCGACCCACAGACATTCTGCACTGGTGTTGCCCTTCGACTTGTCGCTCCTGTTCTTGCCGAACACAGGTGTATTTCCTGCAGTAAATCGGCAGACCGATTTGGGTACCACGGTCTTGTGTGCCGTAGATCCGAAGGAATGATTGCAAGGCATGAAGAAGTTAATAGCATCAAGAAGCCTCGCAACAGCCAGATGCCTAGCAATAAGGGAGCCACCCCAGCTATGTAGATCTGATGGTAACCGGATGGTATCACCCTTCAGGCTTGGACAGACGGCAAGCAGGTGGTGTGGGACTATACATGTACATCCACATTGGGTGGTACGTATCTCCAATAAACCAGGGAAGATGGAGGGGCAGGTGTCTGCTTCAAGGAGTCCCGAAAGTCTAGAAAATACGGTGAACTTATTCATCATTAAGCGTTCATTCCCATAGGTTCAGAGACCCTTGGCCCATGGGGGAAGGGTGCATTTAAGTTTCTTAAGGAGCTAGGCAAAAGATTCGTCAGGGTAACTAGTTTTTTGTTCCAGCGACTCAGTGCAGCGGTTCAGAGGGGTAATGCATGATGTATCCTGGGTACGCTCCTCAGAGCTGGATGAGATATTTGCATTGAAATCTGTGATAAACATGTACTGTATGTGCCATCTTTGTACCAGCAATGTATCTTTTAAATATTCCGTACCATACGCAATATTTAATAAATATACCTATTAGTTAAAAATATTACCTATTAGTTAAATAATCAAAAGATGGGGTAGTAAGGGAAGTGGAATATTCAAATGATTTCAGGAAGAAATTCAAATGTTCTTCCTTAAAGCCTTTTTGTCCACTTCTATAATTTGCACTAGAGGTGGATCCCATATATATATATATATATATATATATATATATATATATATATATATATATATATATATATATATATATATATATATATGGAGGTACGTGAGGCATTACGTAGAATGAAAGGGGGTAAAGCAGCTGGAACTGATGGGATCATGACAGAAATGTTAAAAGCAGGGGTGGATATAGTGTTGGAGTGGTTGGTACTTTTGTTTAATAAATGTATGAAAGAGGGGAAGGTACCTAGGGATTGGCGGAGAGCATGTATAGTCCCTTTATATAAAGGGAAAGGGGACAAAAGAGATTGTAAAAATTATAGAGGAATAAGTTTACTGAGTATACCAGGAAAAGTATACGGTAGGGTTATAATTGAAAGAATTAGAGGTAAGACAGAATGTAGGATTGCGGATGAGCAAGGAGGCTTCAGAGTGGGTAGGGGATGTATAGATCAAGTGTTTACATTTAAGCATATATGTGAACAATATTTAGATAAAGGTAGGGAAGTTGTTATTGCATTTATGGATTTAGAAAAGGCATATGATAGAGTGGATAGAGGAGCAATGTGGCAGATGTTGCAAGTATATGGAATAGGTGGTAAGTTACTAAATGCTGTAAAGAGCTTTTATGAGGATAGTGAGGCTCAGGTTAGGGTGTGTAGAAGAGAGGGAGAATACTTCCCGGTAAAAGTAGGTCTTAGACAGGGATGTGTAATGTCACCATGGTTGTTTAATATATTTATAGATGGGGTTGTAAAAGAAGTAAATGCTAGGGTGTTCGGGAGAGGGGTGGGATTAAATTATGGGGAATCAAATTCAAAATGGGAATTGACACAGTTACTTTTTGCTGATGATACTGTGCTTATGGGAGATTCTAAAAAAATTGCAAAGGTTAGTGGATGAGTTTGAGAATGTGTGTAAAGGTAGAAAGTTGAAAGTGAACATAGAAAAGAGTAAGGTGATGAGGGTATCAAATGATTTAGATAAAGAAAAATTGGATATCAAATTGGGGAGGAGTATGGAAGGGAATGTATGAAAGTATAGTAGTACCAACACTCTTATATGGATGTGAAGCTTGGGTGGTAAATGCAGCAGCGAGGAGACGGTTGGAGGCAGTGGAGATGTCCTGTCTAAGGGCAATGTGTGGTGTAAATATTATGCACAAAATTCGGAGTGTGGAAATTAGGAGAAGGTGTGGAGTTAATAAAAGTATTAGTCAGAGGGCAGAAGAGGGGTTGTTGAGGTGGTTTGGTCATTTAGAGAGAATGGATCAAAGTAGAATGACATGGAAAGCATATAAATCTATAGGGGAAGGAAGGAGGGGTAGGGGTCGTCCTCGAAAGGGTTGGAAAGAGGGGGTAAAGGAGGTTTTGTGGGCGAAGGGCTTGGACTTCCAGCAAGCGTGCATGAGCGTGTTAGATAGGAGTGAATGGAGACGAATGATACTTGGGACCTGACGATCTGTTGGAGTGTGAGCAGGGTAATATTTAGTGAAGGGATTCAGGGAAACCGGTTATTTTCATATAGTCGGACTTGAGTCCTGGAAATGGGAAGTACAATGCCTGCACTTTGAAGGAGGGGTTTGGGATATTGGCAGTTTGGAGGGATATGTTGTGTATCTTTATAAGTATATGCTTCTAAACTGTTGTATTCTGAGCACCTCTGCAAAAGCAGTGATAATGTGTGAGTGTGGTGAAAGTGTTGAATGATGATGAAAGTATTTTCTTTTTTGGGGATTTTCTTTCTTTTTTGGGTCACCCTGCCTAGGTGGGAGGCGGCCGACTTGTTGAAAAAAAAAATATGTATATATATATATATATATATATATATATATATATATATGGAAGGGTGTTAATATTGCAGTTTAAAAACTGTAGTGTAAAGCACCCTTCTGGCAAGACAGTGATGGAGTGAATGATGGTGAAAGTTTTTCTTTTTCGGGCCACCGTGCCTTGGTGGGAATCGGCCAGTGTGCTAATAAAATATATATATATATATATATATATATATATATATATATATATATATATATATATATATATATATATATATATATATATATATATATATATATATATATATATATATATATATATATATATATATATATATATATATATATATATATATATATATATATATATATATATATATATATATATATATATATATATATATATATATATATATATATATATATATATATATATATATATATATATATATGCAATAAGATCACAGTAAACAGGTGATTTCAAAATATGCAAAACAACCACTCTGAAAGAATAGAGAAATTCCAAGCGCTTTCGTGACTACTCACATTATGTGAGTAGTCACGAAAGCGCTTGGAATTTCTCTATTCTTTCAGAGTGGTTGTTTTGCATATATATATATATATATATATATATATATATATATATATATATATATATATATATATATATATATATATATATACATATATATATATATATATATATATGTCGTGCCGAATATATAAAACTGGTCAATTAGCAAGAACTCGTTTAAAATTAAGTCCTTTCTGAAATTTTATTTTATACGTTTAAAGATATATATTTTTCATTAATGTTAATGTAAAAAAATTTAATTTTTCACCAAAAGAATCTTAGAAAACTTACCTAACCTTATTATAACAAGAGCAATTTATTTTAGCCTAACCCAACTAAATATATTTTATATTTGTTTACAGTAATTTAATACTAAACAAACACAGTGAAATATTTTTTTTTCGTTAGGTTCAGAACGATTTTGGCGAAATTATTGCATACACAAATTTTCACTTGTCCTATATGGCAAGACGAGCGTTGCTATTTAAGCCAAGATCGCAAGTTCTGCCTATTCGGCACGACATATATATATATATATATATATATATATATATATATATATATATATATATATATATATATATATATATATAAAGATTTACCTTGAAAAACAGAAATCATATATTTAGTGCTCTTCTCTCTGGAGCTGGCAGTGGCAGTGTGGAAAAATTTATTTCCTTTAAAATTTCGACATTGGATGTTCGAACCCAGACGCCCATTAAATAAACTACCCCAATAAATGGGGAAACCGAATGGTAAGACTTGCCTATAATCTTGCGCACAGAGGCAGGATCTTACTGAGTGTGAGTAAACACAATTAACTCCACCTGTAGTTACCAGCGGAGAATCTGCTTCCTCCTTGATATCCAGTTATTCGTACCTTCTGTCTAGCTAAGTTGTGGTTCCAACTCATAAAGACAAATGCTGTGTGATACGATATTTTATTGACGTTTCGCCCACGCAATGGGCTTTATTAAGCCAAACAGATCTACCCCCGTCACCCAGAGCCACCAGGGCCACAGCTTGCTAGTCGACGTTGGGGAGTTGCTCTTAAATATAGTGAGAGCAGTGACGTGAAGGGTCAGGTGCGGTGTGTTGAAACTAATATTGGAAGGATGATGGCAGGTTGGACAAATATATGGCTGAGGAGAAGGACTTGTCTTCTCAAATCCAACCTCTCCTCTGTCATGTATTTACCCAACCTGTCATCATGTTGCCTGCTGGGTTTCTTGTTTGCTGACTAAATTACGACCAGGTGCAAGAGGCCATTAAACTACAACTTGTGTTCGTAATAAGCAACTTTCATCCTTTCCTTCTACTTAGTCCATATTTTTTTTCCATAGCTTACCCATTATCGCGTTTTTCTTCCTTATCTCTTTGGTTATTCCTTTATTAACATACCCTTCCTTGTCCCTCTCCTAATATTATTTTATCTGTCTCATCGTCAACGTCTTTCTTTATTTCATCATTCCCTTGAATATTTGCTTTTTCTTTTCCTAATTCTCTCTCTGTCTCTTTTTCTCCATATACTAGCCTCAGCCTTCTAGACAGACAGCCCTGCTGCATTTCTCATGTGAACCCACATGAGCAGAGGCCATTCTCTCAACACAGAGCGAAGATTCCCTGGTTACAATGTACCAACTCGAGCCTTATTTCCCAGGTTAATATTCAGATCTAAATATTTATTAGTGAAACTCCCAAAATTTGTAGCGCAAGGTCGTTGAGAATGTAGGGGGCCATGTATTGCGCAACTATGACAATGTATCAGGCTGTATATCCTAAATTTTGCAGCCTCGTTGGTGATATTGACTCCAGGCTGGGGTTCCCAGCTACATGTACACGCTACCCATCCTCTGAATAATAGAGACTATCTCGCTGTTGCTAAGACAGTCAAACAGGTGACTGTTTAACGAGCCGTAAACAGTGATTTCATGTATATCTGAGATACATGTACAATAATCTGATACTATCTTTAATGTCAATATATATAACTGACTTTATCTTACCTCTAGTATATCTCCTTTCATTATAACTACTTTTCCAATAGTTAAGCTACTTACCTGCTTTAACTTTAAACTGTAAATAATACTTATCACAAGGACACCAATGGAAGTAAGTCACTTTGTCTGGCATTTTTGGATTATCCTAGGTAATCTACACATATGCTGCTATGTATGATAATCTATGTAACTGTATTTATGTGTACCTGTACTTGAATAAAAACTTACTATTTATCAGGCTAAGATATTTATTTCTTCAGCTCAGTGTTGGTTCCCGTTTCAACACGAGCGGCTCACTATGGTATTGTAGTACTTGGTTTGCCTGAGAGTCAACTCTTATTAGCCAATAATTCCTAAAATTGCGTCGTCCTTGATGTCGGCGATGGGTTTTTAATCCGAGGGGTTAAAGCTGCCTCTCAACTTCGTTGGGTATATAAAACCATAACAGGCATTCATAATCCCAGGCGTTGTGACCCTTCTCTCCCATCGTCCATTCCCTAAAAGGTTTAGAGATTCCCTATGAATATGCTAATGATGTCACTGCCTCAGGCTTTTTTTTTCACTGCATAAACACTTAGAGTTTAATCCCAACTGGAATAAAGTATTCTTGATTAGTGACTTGCAGGTGAAATGCAGCCTTAATGCACGTTGTGTAGCGGACAGCGCTCAACATCAACTATAACAGCGTATGCGTAAATCACCGAACTCTTTAATAATGAGCTCACACATCATACAACGTATATACGTCGAATTTCACTGTTAGATTCGTTCAAAGAAGCCGGAGTGTTTAGGGAGTTTTAAACAGAGTGAGAAAGTAATCGTTGTTGGAGACCTAAATGTTAAAGTGGGAGAAAATGTAGTAGGTAGTTTAGGGGTGCCTAGTGTACACGATAATGTAACCTTTAATTTAATATATATATATATATATATATATATATATATATATATATATATATATATATATATATATATATATATATATATATATATATATATATATATATATAGAGTGGGAGAGGCGCTGTCAAGAAAATTTAATGAAGATAAGAAAAAATTTT
Source organism: Cherax quadricarinatus (assembly GCF_038502225.1). Lineage (NCBI taxonomy): Eukaryota > Metazoa > Arthropoda > Malacostraca > Decapoda > Parastacidae > Cherax > Cherax quadricarinatus. The sequence continues at coordinate 33,485,743 of NC_091293.1, read as the reverse complement.
TGGAGTGAGTTAAATAAGTTAAGAAAGCCTTAGGAACAAATGAATTTGTCAGTTAAAAACAGAGTAGGGGAGTTAGTAGATGGGAAGATAGAGGTTTTGGGTAGATGGCAAGAATATTTTGAGGAACTTTTAAATGTCGACGAAGAAAGGGAGGCGGTAATTTCATGCACTGGTCAGGGAGGAATACCATCTTTTAGGAGTGAAGAAAAGCAGGATGTGAGTGTGGGGGAGGTGTGTGAGGCATTACGTAGAATGAAAGGGGGTAAAGCAGCTGGAACTGACGGGATCATGACAGAAATGTTAAAAGCAGGGGGGGACATAGTGTTGGAGTCACGAAATCGTAATGACACGATTGCAAACAAACCATACCACGGGTGGGGATAGAACCCGCGATCATAGAGTCTCAAAACTCCAGACCGTCACACGAGTTTTGAGACTCTCTGATCGCGGGTTCTATCCCCGCCCGTGGTATGGTTTTATAGTGTTGGAGTGGTTGGTATTTTTGTTTAATAAATGTATCTAGGAGGGGAAGATACCTAGGGATTGGCAGAGAGCGTGTATAGTCCCTTTATATAAACTGAAGGAGGACAAAAGAGATTGTAAAAATTATAGAGGAATAAGTTTACTGAGTATACCAGGAAAAGTGTAGGGGATGAGTAGATCAAGTGTTTACATATATGCTCACATATGCTTACATATATGTTCACATATATGCTTCAGCATATATGTGAACAGTATTTAGATAAAGGTAGGGAAGTTTTTATTGCAGTTATGGATTTAGAAAAGGCATATGATAGAGTGGATAGGGAAGCAATGTGGCAGATGTTGCAAGTATATGGAATAGGTGGTAAGTTACTAAATTCTGTAAAGAGTTTTTATGAGGATAGTGAGGCTCAGGTTAGGGTGTGTAGAAGAGAGGGAGACTACTTCCCGGTAAAAGTAGGTCTTAGACCGGGATGTGTAATGTCACCATGGTTGTTTAATATATTTATAGATGGGGGTTGTAAAAGAAGTAAATGCTAGGGTGTTAGGGAGAGGGGTGGGATTAAATTATGGGGAATTAAGTACAAAATGGGAAGTGATACAGTTACTTTTTGCTGATGATGCTGTGCTTATGGGAGATTCTAAAAAACTGCAAAGGTTAGTGGACGAATTTGGGAGTGTGTGTAAAGGTAGAAAGTTGAAAGTGAACATAGAAAAGAGTAAGGTGATGAGGGTATCAAATGATTTAGATAAAGAAAAATTGGATATCAAATTGGGGAGGAGGAGTATGGAAGAAGTGAATGTTTTCAGATATTTGGGAGTTGACGTGTCAGCGGATGGATTTATGAAGGATGAGGTTAATCATAGAATTGATGAAGTAAAGAGGTGAGTGGTGCATTGAGGTATATGTGGAGGCAAAAAATGTTATCTATGGAGGCAAAGAAGGGAATGTATGAAAGTATAGTAGTACCAACACTCTTATATGGGTGTGAAGCTTGGGTTGTAAATGATGCAGCGAGGAGGCGGTTGGAGGCAGTGGAGATGTCCTGTCTAAGGGCAATGTGTGGTGCAAATATTATGCAGAAAATTCGGAGTGTGGAAATTAGGAGAAGGTGTGGAGTTAATAAAAGTATTAGTCAGAGGGCTGAAGAGGGTTTGTTGAGGTGGTTTGATCATTTAGAGAGAATGTATCAAAGTAGAATGACATGGAGAGCGTATAAATCTGTAGGGGAAGGAAGGTGGGGTAGGGGTCGTCCTCGAAAAGGTTGGAGGGAGGGGGAAAAGGAGATTTTGTGGGCGGGGGGTTTGGACTTCCAGTAAGCGTGCGTGAGCGTATTAGATAGGAGTGAATGGAGACAAATGGTATTTGGGACCTGACGAGCTGTTGGAGTGTGAGCAGGGTAATATTTAGTGAAGGGATTCAGAGAAACCGGTTATTTTATATAACCGGACTTGAGTCCTGGAAATGGGAAGTACAGTGCCTGCACTCTAAAGGAGGGGTTTGGGATACTGGCAGTTTGCAGGGATATATTGTGTATTTTTATACGTATATACTTCTAAACTGTTGTATTCTGGTCACCTCTGCAAAAACAGTGATCATGTGTGAGTGAGGTGAAAGTGTTGAATTATGATGGAAGTATTTTCTTTCTTTTTGGGTCACCCTGCCTCGGTGGGAGACGATCGACTTGTTGAAATATATATATATATATATATATATATATATATATATATATATATATATATATATATATATATATATATATATATATATATATATATATATAAAACGAATTATCACTACCATCATATTTACTACCATCATTTCCACCACTTTCCCCTTTTCCACTGGGCAGCGATGGAGGATCAAGCCTTCACTTCTTGCGCTGGATGACCCTCTCGAGTTTCTGTGCAAACTAAATACAGTTTTACACGAATTTCGACTTCGTGTGAGAGCTGACGGATACCCAGCTGCTACCGAGGTTTTTCTCTGGATGTCACCAATAGGAATGGCAAACCACAAATTCGCAGAGAGCGAAACCGTATAAAGCGAATCCGTATGAGGCGATGGGAAACATGAACACCTAAGTCAGATAGTTTTTATGATACAGCAGCAGCTCTTAACCGTAGGGGATATAGCCCCCTTAGGGGGGGGTGAGTAATTTCCAGGGATGGTGCGATTCCAGAGGAATTTGCTCCTTAAACACTCTTTTGAACAGTTTAAAATAATAAAGTTAAGAATAAAAACTTGTTTACCTATTTTCTTATTTTAGAACCTATTTATATGTTTACATTTAGAATTTCATGTGAAGGAAGGACTTTCGTGTGAATGAAAACCATAAGGGGTGCTACCCAAAATAGGTTCAGAACCACTGTGGCCCGTGGCCTGGTGCCAAAGCCCTCACTTCACATGCTGAGGGTCCGGATTCGATTCCCTGCAAGGGTGAAAACATTAGGCGTGTTTTCTTACACCGGTTGCTCATGTTCACCAATCAGTAAAAATAGGTACCTGGGTGTTAGTCGACTGGTGTGGGTCGCATCCCGGAACAAAAATGACCTAATTTATCCGAAATGCTCTGCATAACAAGCGGCTTTCTATAAAGCAGTATGTCATTGATGTCAGCTAGGACTGTATACCTTGTACATGTACTTGTAGAAAAAAAGATATATTATTATTATACTATTATACTGTGAATAGAGTTATTGATTTATACCAGAACTAAGCAGGGTGAATTGCTCGTTATATTTCCGAGTGTATTATGATTCACATACCAATAAAGTTGGCGTTTTTCTCCCTTCCAGTATCTTCGAGGACCTTACCTGTAAGAGAATAATGAAGATCAGATATACAAGTTGAATTTTTTTTTTTAATCATTCCTAAACGGAATGTAAATTTCACGGCCGTGACTTTGACGTCTCACTTGCCATGAGTTCTGACCCTACCCCAACCGTGGTTTCTTCATGTTTGGTATTGTGTTGGTTTAGTAGTTACGTGTTGTGAGGGAAGACCTCGTGATGGAAGCTGTTGGTAACCCTTGCTAGTTTGATGATCCCTTGGTAACCGTAATTAAGCTGAGGACCCCTTACTAAATTGGTGACCTAACCGGGTGGGCGACCGTAACTAAAGCGATGACGTTACAAAGGCTGATAACCCTAGTAAGGTAACACTAGCAACTCTCTCCTCCCAGCGGGGCCTCACTCGTACATACTATTCGCCACAGCCTCCACCACTCCTCACTCGCTTCCATATGTGCAACGAAGCTCAGACATCTTTTTTGTTTTGCCCTGAAGGAAATGTGTAATTCCCGTATATATGCTTTTCTTTTTGTCCTTTAACCAAGTAGCTTTCGACGTGACCTACTTGTAGCTCTTTGAAACAAGGAAGAAAATGTAAATATATTTTGGTCTTACTGCTGGAGACTGAGGAGAAACACTGAGACTTTCCAGGAATATAGAACTAGGCGTGTGAAGTTCTCGGCTGTCTTCACTCAGTGCTACAAAAGCCGTGATGATAAAATTAATAACAGAGTTTCCAGTCACTCAGTCGAGTAAACGTTTCCTGGGAAGTTTCCGAAGAAATACAAATGGAAGTGTACATTTCTTGTAGTTGGATTGTGAGCAAAGTAACTTTTTATGAAGGGGTTCCGGGAAAACGGTTAGCCAGACTTGACTCCTGGAGGTGGGAAAGACATTGGACTCACTCTGAAGGATGAGGAGTGGGGGATGTTATAGTCGGAGTGTATTCTGACTGATGTCAGCACACTTCTCGAAACACGGAGATTGAATGAATGATAGTGAATATACTTCTCAGGGGGACGCCCTACGTTTGTTGGTACCGTCAGTTGATTACACACAATATATATATATATATATATATATATATATATATATATATATATATATATATATATAAATGTCGTGCCGAATATGTAAAACTGGTCAATTAGCAAGAACTCATTTAAAATTAAGTCCTTTCTAAAATTGTCTCTTATGCGTTTAAAGATATATTTTTTTTATTAATGTTAATGTAAAAATTTTTAATTTTGCTCCAAAAGAATCTTAGAAAACTTACCTAACCTTATTATAACAAGAACAATTTATTTTAGCCTAATCCAACTAAATATATTTTAGATTTGTTTACAATAATTTAATACTAAACAAACACGGTGAAATATATTTTTTTGTTAGGTTCAGAATGATTTTGGCGAAATTATTGCATACACAAATTTTCACTTGTCCTATATGACAAGATGAGCGTTGCTATTTAAGCCAAGATCGCAAGTTCTGCCTATTCGGAACGACATATATATATATATTTATTTATTTATTTATTTATGCAAAATGATCACAGTAAACAGGTGATTTCTCACATTATCAAGGAACTCTAGTTCGTTGATAATGTGAGAAGTCACGAAATTGCTTAGAATTTCACTATTCTTTCACAGTGGTTGTTTTGCATATATATATATATATATATATATATATATATATATATATATATATATATATATATATATATATATATATATATATATATGTCGTGCCGAATAGGTAAATTGGTCATTTAGCATGAACTCATTTATAATTAAGTCCTAAAATTTTCTCTTATACGTTCAAAGATATATTTTTTTATTTATGTTAGTGTAAAAAGTAATAAAATTTTACCAAAAGAACCTTAGAAAACTCCCTAACCATATTATAACAAGCGCAATTTAATTTAGCCTAATCCAACTAAATATATTTTAGATAAGTTGACAAAGCTCCTGGAGAGCGAAACGTTGCCACAATAAAATGTCACATTAGTTGCACTTGTGTCGTTTTACTTTACAAGTTTACAGTAATTTAGTAATAAACAATCACAATGAAATATATTTTTTTTTTAGGTTCAGAATGATTTTTGTGAAATTACTGCATACACAAATTTTTGCTTGCCTTATTCGGCATGAAGAACATTGTTATTTAAGCCAAAATAGCAAGTTTTACCTCTTCGGCTCTCTCTCTCTCTCCCTCTCTCCCTCTCTCTCTCTCTCTCTCTCTCTCTCTATATATATATATATATATATATATATATATATATATATATATATATATATATATATATATATATATATATATATATACAGTAAGATCACAGTAAACAGGTGATTTCAGAATATGCAAAACAACCACTCTGAAAGAATATAGAAATTCCAAGCGCTTTCGTGACTACTCACATTATCAAGGAACTATGAAAGTAAAGCATCCAAGGAAGGTATATAAGGGGGTCTGGCCAACACCTCACTATCAGATCCCACAACGGTTAAACACCTGACGTGCGCCGGTCCAACTGGACAGGTCCTTTGCACAACCACCAACAAACTATTCTACCCAAGAAAATTTTTAAAATTATTATTTGTCCAGTGTATTATTAAATTCTTCCCAAATTCTATTAATTATAAATGGATCTAATTTATATAAACCAAAGGAAATATTCATATTATTGTCAAAACTGCTTTTTATGAAACAAGATTCAATTATATTCCTGTCGACCATGGACTTGCTTGATACTACTTTCTCAACTTTTTGAAAATCAATTTGATGGTTAAAATCTCTTACATGAATAAATAGAGCATTGGTGTGACCGTAATAAACTTTATCGCAAATTATATATATATATATATATATATATATATATATATATATATATATATATATATATATATATATATATATATATATATATATATATACATATATACATATATATATATATATGTGTGTGCGTGCGTGTCGTGCCGAATATGTAAAACTGGTCAGTTAGCAAGAACTCATTTAAAATTAAGTCCTTTCTAAAATTTTCTCTTATACGTCTAGAGATATATTTTTTCATTAATGTTGATGTAAAAAAATATAATTTTGCACCAAAAGGAACTTAGAAAACTTACCTAACCTTATTATAGCAAGAACAATTTATTTTAGCCTAACCCAACTAAATATATTTTAGATTTGTTTACAATAATTTAATACTAAACAAACAGAGTGAAATATATTTTTTTCGTTAGGTTCAGAATGATTTGGGCGAAATTATTGCATACACAAATGTTCACTTGTCCTATATGGCAAGATGAGCGTTGCTATTTAAGCCAAGATCGCAAGTTCTGCCTATTCGGCACGACATATATATATATATATATATATATATATATATATATATATATATATATATATATATATATATATATATATATATATATATATATATATATATATATATATGTCGTGCCGAATATGTAAAACTGGTCAATTAACAAGAACTCATTTAAAATTAAGTCCTTTCTAAAATTTTCTCTTATACGTTTAAATATATATTTTTTTCATTAATGTTTATGTAAAAAATTTTAATTTTGCTCCAAAAGAATCTTAGAAAACTTACCTAACCTTATTATAACAAGAACAATTTATTTTAGCCTAACCCAACTAAATATATTTTAGATTTGTTTACAGTAATTTAATACTAAACAAACACAGTGAAATATATTTTTTTCGTTAGGTTCAGAATGATTTGGGCGAAATTATTGCATACACAAATTTTCACTTGTCCTATATGGCAAGATGAACGTTGCTATTTAAGCCAAGATCGCTAGTTCTGCCTATTCGGCACGACATATATATATATATATATATATATATATATATATATATATATATATATATATATATATGTATATATATATATATATATATATATATATATATATATATATATATATATATATATATATATATATATATTACAATTTGTTAGTGGCCATCCTTAGGGACACCTGAGGATGATAAGTCTGGAAAAAATGGTTAAAATGTATAAATGCATTTGTGAGAAAGTTATTATATTTTTTTTCTAAAGGTATTTACCTTTAGAAAAAAATAATTTTTCTGTTTAAAGTATTTTACTGATATTCTTATTATTATTATTTAAATATATTATTATTATTTATAAGATTATAAGAACACATTTTTTTTTTTGTAGCTGGACTCACAGTATTAGTTGCGACGTTAGGATAGGATTTCGTTCGGATTTTTAACCCCGGAGGGTTAGCCACCCAGGATAACCCAAGAAAGTCAGTGCGTCATCGAGGACTGTCTAACTTATTTCCATTGGGGTCCTTAATCTTGTCCCCCAGGATGCGACCCACACCAGTCGACTAACACCCAGGTACCTATTTGCTGCTAGGTGAACAGGACAATAGGTGTAAGGCTTGTGTACGGCCCCACTTCCCTACATTCATCACTCGTCACCTGACCTGGCAGGATACATTCCTGGTGGTACATTCTTCTTACCTGTATTAATGTTGGTAGAATTACCTACAATATGTAAAGTAAAAGGACATAAGTGCAACTAATGTGACATTTTATTGTGGCAACGTTTCGCTCTCCAGGAGCGATAAAGCTCCTTGGTAGTGAAACGCTGCTACAATAAAATGTCACATTAGTTGTACTTGTGTCCTCTTACTTTACACATTCTTCTTACCTGCCTAGAGTGAATGATGGACTGTCATAGAGATTAGTTATGTAATTCATTGGAATGCTACGTCTTTTGAGTGATGTTTGCTTATTGTTTCACGATCTTTAGTGTTCTGCGTTGTTGTTAAGAGTTTTTATATCACTCAAACTATCTGTTGATGAGGCAGAGATGTATCTGGTTGATCTACGTGGAAATAATCTCACAGTTGTATGATTTCGTGTCTTGACACTTTTCTTTCCCCCTCTAGAACTTTGCCATAGATCTCGATGTTGTTATGTTATCTCTGTCGTGCACAATCAAGTTTATAGAACTGTCACGCCTAGCTCATTAACTGAGATTATGTTGTGGTATTTGGACCTTTGTATGTCCATCGTTAGATGTTGTAAAGTCTATACTGCTATCCCATGCTTGTTGCTTCTGTTCTCACGACGTTGTGTTGCCGGAGTACTGCTTGATAGCGTTGCATGTTATCTTACTATGCTGGCCAAGTGTCGTTGATGTGTGGTTTACTCGTCACAGCCAATATCTTTAATAATGATAAATTAGACACATGTGCAACTCTTGGGTATCTTTATTGAGGAAACGTTTCGCCACACAGTGGCTTCATCAGTCCATACAAAGGAGAATCTTGAAGAACAGGAGGAGAATGAGGTAATCAGTCCCTCAACCTTGAGTCGATGTGGTCAGTCCATCAATCTTGAATAAAGATACCGAAGAGTTGCACATGTGTCTAATTTATCAACATGTCGGTTCTCTGAACCATTCATCTACAAATCTTTAATAATATTTAATTCACATATTGTTTAAAGTTGGTCTTTATTTCATTAAACAATGAGCTTTGCACAGATTTTTTCCCTTTATAATTCCTGCTGTTTTATTACATGTAAAGTGTTATTCTTTAGACCTTGACAGTAAGAATTTCGGCTCGTTATTCACCTTCCTGGTTATTTTCTGATGATAAGTTTATTTACATTCATTTGTAATTTAAAAGAACAAAGATTCAGGTTCACCTTCACTGGTAAAGTTATACGGAGGTAAAATTCTACATAATAAATGGAATGCTAATAATATTATATCATAGCCTGACTTTCTGTTCAATTACTCCTAACAATTCCAGGTTTACCCTTTCAGCCGCTAGTCTAGTCTGTTTATGCCATTCCAGGGCTCATAATCCAAAGAGATGGAATTACCCTCCTCTCCTCGAATCAAACCAGATTACTGCATTACCTCATCCCTTAAGGATTTGCCGATTCCTGATGATAATAATGACAAATACAGGAAACAAACCTTGAATAAGATACACTAAGCAGGAGAAACCTGGAGTGTCATAGAGCTTCACCTACCATAGGCTTCACCTGGTAACTGGTGAAGCCTCGTCGTGGGTGAAACTCTGGAGCATTGTTGTGGATATTGTATGTTATATTATTCTTTGAGTGTTTCTCCGGCTATATGCATAGAATAATTCCCATCTGTCACTCATATTCCCACCTGTCACTATTATCCCATCTGTCACACTTATTACCACCTATCGCTCTCATTCCCACCTGTCACTCTTATTCCCACCTGTCACTCTTATTCTCACCTCTCACTCTTTTTCTCACCTGTCACTCTTATTCCCACCTGTCACTCTTATTATCACCTGTCACTCTTATTACCACATGTCACTCTTATTCTCATCTCTCACTCTTTTTCTCACCTGTCACTCTTATTCCCACCTGTCACTCTTATTACCACCTGTCACTCTTATTACCACCTGTCACTCTTATTACCACCTGTGGCTCTTATTACCACCTTTCACTCTTATTACCACCTGTCACTCTTATTCTCACCTGTCACTCTTATTACCACCTGTCACTCTTATTCTCATCTGTCACTCTTATTCCCACCTGTCACTCTTATTCCCACCTGTCACTCTTATTACCACCTGTCACTCTTATTACCACCTGTCACTCTTATTCCCACCCGTCGCTCTCATTCTCACCTGTTACACTTATTCCCACCTGTCACTATTATCCCATCTGTCACTCTTATTCTCACCTGTCACTCTTATTCTCACTTGACGCTCTTATTCCCAAATGTCACTCTTATTCCCACCTGTCACTATTATCCCAACTGTTGCTCTTATTCCCATCTATCACTCCTATTCCCATGTGTCACTATTATTCCACCTGTCACTCTTATTTCCACCTGTCACTATTATCCCCTCAGTCACTCTTATTCCAAACTGTCACTACTATTCCCAACTGTCACTCTTATTCTCACCTGTCACTCTTATTCTCACCTGTCACTCTTATTCTCACCTGTCACTCTTATTCTCATCTCTCACTCTTATTCTCACCTGTCACCCTTATTCCCACCAGTAACTATTATCCCACCTGTCACTCTTACTCCACCTATCAGTCTTATTTCCATTTGTCACTCTTATTCCCAACTGTCACACTTATTCCCACCTGTCAATCTTATTCTCATCTGTCACTATTATCCCACCTGTCACTCTTATTTCCACCTGTCACTATTATCCCAAATGTCACTCTTATTCCCACCTCTCACTCTTATTCTCACCTGTCACTATTATCACGTATGTCACTCTTATTCCCACCTGTCACTCTTATTCCCGCCTGTAACTCTTATTCAAACCTGTCAGTCTGATGCTCAACTGTCACTCTTATTCCCAAATGTCACTCTTATTCCCGCCTGTCACTATTATCCCATCAGTCACTCATATTCTCACCTGTCACTCTTATTCCCACCTGTCAGTCTTATTCCCACCTGTCACTCTTATTCCCAACTGTCACTCTTATTCCCACCTGTCACTATTATCCCATCAGTCACTCATATTCTCACCTGTCACTTTTATACCCACCTGTCACAATTGTTCCCACCTGTCACTATTGTTCCCACCTGTCAGTCTTATTCCCACCTGTCACTCTTATTCTCAACTGTCACTCTTATTCTCACCTGTCACTATAATCCCATCAGTCACTCATATTCTCACCTGTTACACTTATACCCACCTGTCACTATTGTTCCCACCTGTCGCTATTGTTCCCACCTCTCACTATTGTTTTCATCTGTCACTATTGTTCCCACCTGTCATTCTTATTCTCACCTGTCACTATTATCCCATCAGTCACCCATATTCTCACCTGTCACTCTTATACCCACCTGTCACTATTGTTCCCACATGTCACTATTGTTCCCACCTGTCACTCTTATTCCCACCTGTCACTCTTGTTTTCATTTGTCACTCTTATTCGCACCTGTCTCTCTTATTCTTACCTGTCACTCTTATTCCTATCTGTCACTCTTATTCCTACCTGTCACTCTTATTCCCATCTGTCACTCTTATTCCCACCTGTCACTCTTATTCTCACCTGTCACTATTATCCCATCAGTCACTCATATTCTCACCTGTCACACTTATACCCACCTGTCACTATTGTTCCCACCTGTCACTATTATTCCCACCTGTCACTCTTATTTCCACCTGTCGCTCTTATTCTCACCTGTCACTATTATCCCATCAGTCACCCATATTCTCACCTGTCACTCTTATACCCACCTGTCACTATTGTTCCCACCTGTCACTCTTATTTTCATCTGTCACTCTTATTCGCACCTGTCACTCTTATTTGCACCTGTCACTCTTATTGTCACCTGTCACTCTTATTTCTACCTGTAACTCTTATTCCCACCTGTCACTCTTATCCGTTTCTGTGACTCCTATTGCCACCTGTCACTCTTATTCCCACCTCTCACTATTATCCCACCTGTTACTCTTATTCCCTCCTGTTACTTTTATTCCCTCCTGTCACTCTTATTCCCACCTGTCAGTATTATCCCACCTGTCACTATTATTCCCACCTGTCACTTTTAGTCTTAACTGTCGCTGTTATTACCACATGTCACTATTATTCCCACTTGTCACTATTACCCCATCTGTCACTCCTATTCCCACCTCTCACACTTATTCCCACCTGTCACTTTTATTCTTACCTGTGACTCTTATTTCCACCTGTCACTATCATTCGCACATGTCATACTTATTCTGATCTCTCACTCTTATTTTCACCTGTCAGTTCTACCTGTCACTTTTATCCCACCTGTCATTGTCATCCCCTCTCACTCTTGTTCCTCCTCTCTTATCCCATCTATTTTGATTTTAAAGTACTTTTCTTAATCTTACCTTCATTATTCCCATGTTTTGCCGTTCGCTCTTATTTCTGTACGTCCTATCTTCTTCCTTCCTCATCTCTTTCTTCTTTGTTTTTGTAAATTTCCTCCCTTATTCTCACTCTTGTCGTTCTCAATTTACAGTTGTTTTTCCCTATTTTCACTTTCTTTTTTCCCCTAAAAACTCTTGTATTTCCTATCTTGGCTCTTAATCTCCCGTAACTATTGTTATGCTTCCTTATATTCTCCCTCGTATTTTTTTCCCACTGAAGCACTGGAGTTTCAGTCCGGTCATGCTTATTTCTTCTCTCTCTGATCAGTTATAAACTGTCCTCTGAATATCAGTCATTGTACCCAAAGCACCATGTTTTATCCAAACCACCCTCATTGTACCCAAATTGGACACATTGTACCCAAATCACCCTCACTGTACCTAAACCACGTCTACTGTGCCCAGACTACCCTTGCTTTAACCGAAGTACCTCTATTATACCCAAACCACTCTTATTGTACCTAAACCACCCTTATTTTACCCAAACCTCCCTTATTATATCTAAACCACCCTTACCTTCCAACTATTCTTATATTTCCCTCCACTATGTTTTCTCCCTACTCCCATACCCAACTCTCCCTGCTCGTGTCAGGGTCCAGACTCCTAAAACTTCCAACGCCTGCAATTTTTCCCTGTCCATTAGTGCTATTACATTCTTCTTGGTGGTGGGAGGAGGGGAGAGGAGCAAAGGTGAAGAGAAGAGGGTAAACGGGAGAAACGGAAGGACGAGAAGTGCTGACTGAGATGTGGGAAAGTGTTCGGGAAGAAATAGTGGCGAGTATGAAGGGGAGTTGTATATGAGTGTGTAGTGTGGAGATATAAGTGGGTGGTGGGGAGACATAATGGGTGGTGGGTAGATATAAGTAGGTGGTTGGGAGATATAAGTGGGTGGTGGGGAGATATAAGTGGGTGGTGGGGAGATATAAGTGGGTGGTGGGGAGACATAATGGGTGGTGGGTAGATATAAGTAGGTGGTTGGGAGATATAAGTGGGTGGTTGGGAGATATAAGTGGGTGGTGGGGAGATATAAGTGGGTGGTGGGGATATATAAGTGGGTGGTGGGGAGATATAAGTGGGTGGTGGGGAGATATAAGTGGGTGGTGGGGAGACATAATGGGTGGTGGGTAGATATAAGTAGGTGGTTGGGAGATATAAGTGGGTGGTGGGGAGATATAAGTGGGTGGTGGGGAGATATAAGTGTGTGGTGGGGAGATGTGGGTGGTGGGGAGATATAAGTGGGTGGTGGGGATATATAAGTGGGTGGTGGGGAGATATAAGTGGGTGGTGGGGAGATATAAGTGGGTGGTGGGGAGACATAATGGGTGGTGGGTAGATATAAGTAGGTGGTTGGGAGATATAAGTGCGTGGTGGGGAGATATAAGTGGGTGGTGGGGAGATATAAGTGGGTGGTGGGGAGATATAAGTGGGTGGTGGGGAGATATAAGTGGGTGGTGGGGAGATATAAGTGGGTGGTGGGGATATAAGAGACATAATGGGTGGTGGGTAGATATAAGTAGGTGGTTGGGAGATATAAGTGGGTGGTGGGGAGACATAATGGGTGGTGGGTAGATATAAGTAGGTG
>NC_091293.1:33466955-33469455 GCF_038502225.1 Cherax quadricarinatus | reverse complement strand
TATACTCACCCCAAGATCTCTTGAGTGAGGTTTGTAGTCTATCTATCTATCTATCTATCTATCTGGACCAGGTCTGCAGCCTGTCCAGATCCCTTTGTAGTTCTGCCTTGTCTTCGATCGAGTGTATTCTTCTCATCAACTTCACGTCATCTGCAAACAGGGACACCTCAGAGTCTATTCCTTCCGTCATCTCTCGCTGCTCTCCTGACAAGTATTCCCTGATCCATTGTAGTGCCTTCCCTGTTATCCCTGCTTGGTCCTCCAGTTTTTGCTCTCTCTGTGTCAAACGCCTTCTTGCAGTCCAAGAAAATGCAATCCACCCACCCCTCTCTCTCTTGTCTTACTGCTGTCACCATGTCATAGAACTCCACACAGGATTTCCCGTCCCTGAAACCATGCTGGCTGCTGTTGATGAGATCATTCCTTTCTCTCTCTCTCTCTTTCTATGTATACATTGGGACTACATTTGCTGTCTTCCATGCCTCAGGCAATCTCCCTGTTTCGATAGATGTATTGAATATTGTTGTTAGGGGTACTGTCTTCCCTCTCTCAATACCCATGTGTATATGGGTCTGGGATGATCTTCTCTTATGCATACTGCCAATTACCTGGTCCTTGACTGTTGTTTTCCTTTTCATATTGTCTTTGGGCCTCCCTTCTTATCTGTCTATACCTCTTTATTTGTTTGCCGGTTAGTCTATTAGCCAGTTTGTCTGCCGTAATGGGTGTCTGTCTGTCTGATAGCCTGTTTGCGTGACTGTCTGTCTTTCTCACTGTATGTCCAGGAATTTTCGAACAGTGTCATGTTTGGTAATAGTTTGATGTTTTTGACTGAACTGTCGTGTTATGGGTGAAGCGTTTCATTTTGGCTAATTGGTTTTTGGTTGAAGTGTCATGTTTCGGTTGAAGTGTCAGGTTTTGTTTGAAGTGAAACACTTGGATATCTTTATTGCTGAAACGTTTCGCCTATGCAGCAAGTTTCTTCAGTCGAATACAGGCGAATACGACAATGAAGATAAGAGGAGTAATTTTGAGGTGGTCAGTCTCTCACCACTTCTTACAGCAAAACTTCTAATACTGTACCTGCTGGAAACACGTAGGAAGAGTAAGCTGGGCCAAGGATATTCGATAAAGACAACATTGTGTCCAGGGGGTAAGAATAACCCACCGCCAACAGCATGGTGAATGAGACACTGATTAAAGAGGGATCTTAACTCACCATAGTACTCTCTAATTGTGCTTATTGCGTCTCACCTTTTTTCCACTGGGCTCATTCTGTACTTCCTCCTCCGTATCTCTCACTCTACTAAGTTTTCTTGGTAGTTTGTAGATTGGAGTCGTAAGCCTCAAGCATTTTTCCAAATTATACATTATGTATCTTTCTCTTCTTCCTTACATAGTGCACATTGCAAGTGCGGCCAACACTTTCCAGTAGTTAAGATATTTCAGCGAGTCTTCGCTGGTAGTAAATCATCTCTAAATTGTCCGGCTCATAATTCCTCTGTGTAAGACATTACTTCACAGTCAAGTGCACCTCTATACAGAGCCTACAAAAAAATAAATGTGAGGAGAAGAGAAGCGTGATAGTAATGGAATGGAAAAGGTGACGACAGCGTAGATGAAGGTTGTGTAGGTCGTGGTGAAATAGGTGCTGGCGATGAAGGTGATTGTAATGAAGATGATGGTGGGGCTGATAGTGACGATGAGAGTGAAGATGAAGGCGAAGGTAAGTGGAATGAGGCTTTGAAGTGATAAATGTAAAGGGCTAATAGGAATGAGAGAAAAGGATGAAGTAAATAAGGAGAAAGAGGGTACATAGGAAAAAGGAAGGGGAAAGGTTATGGAGGATTGAGAATATAATTAGAAGAGGTGTAAAAGGGTAATGGAGGAAAAAGGAGCATTTAGAAAGGAATAAAGAGAATGAATAATGGAACAGAAATAGGGTAATTAGAGAGGGGTGGTCTGGTGGCTCATTTCTAAACACTCAGCTTGACTTAATTACATTAGTCGTGATTAAAGATCAGACCCTCAGTCGTAAGTTTCTTTACCTAAGGTTCTTTAGCAGAGGAGAAAGAGAAAGAGAGAGAGAGAGAGAGAAAGAGAGAGAGAGAGAGAGAGAGAGAGAGAGAGAGAGAGAGAGAGAGAGAGAGAGAGAGAGAGAGATAAGAAGAAGAAGAAGAAGAAGAAGAAGAATAGTCAGACAGGAAGAAACAGCGAGATAAGAAAAATAAACAGCATTAACATTAGATCGCCGAAGAGAGATGGCACAAAAGACGAGAAGGCAGGAAAGGTGAGGTAGGAATGGAAGGCAAAGAGTGGGAAATAATACAGAGAAGGAGAGAAAGGAGAGATGAGAGCATGCATAGTGTGAAGGCAAGAAAAGAAGAATAGACTGGGATAAGAAGAGGGAAGAATAAGAACAAGCCAGTGAAAATGAAGGAGTATGCGTAGAGTGTGATTAGAGAAAATTGGCAGAAGAAAGGAGGGTACGAGAACTAGG
>NC_091293.1:33446955-33461955 GCF_038502225.1 Cherax quadricarinatus | reverse complement strand
TAGTAATCCCGAGTGGAGGTGGATGGTAGGGAAGAAACTCTTAGTAGTCATATTTTACCTCAGTATCTTGGGAGCGAAAAAGCAGTAAAGCAAGAGGGAGAGAGAGAGAGAGAGAGAGAGAGAGAGAGAGAGAGAGAGAGAGAGAGAGAGAGAGAGAGAGAGAGAGAGAGAGAGAGAGAGAGAGAGAGAGAGAGAGAGAGAACGATAGGGTGGAGGAGAACGTGAGCAATAAAATCGTTACAGTTTTTATTATCATTATCACAACTATCATCCTCAATATGACTCTCATCATTATCGTTGCTCATCCTTCAATTACTTAAGTCGTCTTAGAAATCCTTTTATTTTATGTGTTTATGTTATTTATGGGTTATGTACATCTCATGTATGTGAAACTATATGTCATATATGTGTGTGCACATGGTTCGTGCAAGCTTATGTATGTATTTTGAAATGTGTCAGATATGTATCACGGTATGTGTCAGGTATGTGTCATAGTATGTGTTAAGTTGGTGGAAAGAAAGGCGGACTTTTCCTCTTTGAAGTTCATGTGAGATTTGTCATGACCTGTCGACGTAAAGACTGAAGCTGAGAGCAGTGGCTGATGCTGGGTCCGGAGACGGAAGAGAACCTGGGAGAGCAAAGAGAGGCTGGGAGAGCAAAGAGAAGCAGAAAGAGAGGCAGGGAGAGAGAAGAGAGGATGGGGAGAGGGAATAGAGGCAGGGAGACGAAGAGAGGCAGGGAGAGGGAAGAGAGGCAGGGAGGGAAAGAGAGGCAGGGAGAGGAAGAGAGGCAGGGAGAGAGAAGAGAGGCAGGAAGAAGGGGAAGAGGCATGGAGAGGGAGGATAGACAGGGAGAGGGAGGAGGGGCAGGGAGAGGGAGGAGGGGCAGGGAGAAGTTGCAGAAGATGGGAGAAAGGCCTGGGGGGAGGAGGAGAGGAAAGGAGAAACATAGAGAGGGTTGACAGAGAAAGTTGAAAGAGAATGAGAGATAAGAGGCTGTGACTGAGAGGAGACAGAATAGTTAGAAATATAGATAAGAGAGAGAGAGTAAAAGACTCTGGAAAATGTCGAGAGCAAGTGTGCAGAATGACAAGGAAGAGTAACATGAAGAAGACTGCGAGATGACAGAAAGACATGTGACAAGTATATATTGAAAGAAGAGAGAGAGAAAGAATGAAAGATTGAGAGAAAGGAAGCATTAAGATGAACAGGGAGAGGTAGAATAAGGAGCAGAACTGAAAGGGTAGAAAACGTAAAAAGATGAAAAGAACAAAAAGTCGAGAGGCATTGTGGTTAGTCAGAAAAACGGAAGGAGTGTCTGAATATATACACACAGTACTGGGTAGGGGGATCCCTTTACCCCCCAGAATACTCTGAATTCGTTGTATGGATTCAACAAGGTGCTGAAAACATTACTATGAGATTCTGGTCCAGTTTACATTATAGAATCACGCAGGTGTTGCAGATACGTCGGCTACACATTCATGCTGCGGATCTCCCGTTCCACCATATCCCAATTCCTTACCCCAAATTCTGACTCTACCATCTACATGTCGCAGCAGAAATCACGATTCGTCGGCTCAAGCGACATTTTCCCAGTCGTCAACTCTCCAGGTTTGGAGAGTTGATGATTGACTACTGCAGCCTCAATTTCCTGTTTTAGCTGACTGGAGAGGAACCTGGTGTGGTCTTCTGTTGCTGAAGCCCATCTACTTTAAGGTTCGACGTGTTGTGCTTTCAGAGATGCTCTTCTGTAGAAAACTGTTGTAATGATTGGTTATTTAAGTTAAGGTTATTTAAGTTGCCACTTTGAACCAGTCTCTTCGCCTACATAACTGCCACTCGCTGGATGGTTCGGATTTCTGACATCCTCTGTAAATCTAGAGACTAGACTGTTGTGCTTAAAAATCACAGGGGATCAGCAGTTTCTGAGATACTCCAACCACCCCGTCTGGCACCAACAATCATTCTCCATTCCGATGTTTAGTCTGAACAACGACTGAACCTCTTGACCATGTGTACATGCTTATAGGCATTGAGGAGCTGCCACGTTATTGGCTGATTAAATGGATGCATTTATGAGCGTACATTAACACACTGGCTCTCTCCCCAGCAAGACAGGGTGACCCTAAAAAAGAAACAATTTCATCGTCACTCACTCCATCACTGGCTTGCCAGAGGCGTGCTGATACTGCAAATCACAAACTGCAACATGTCTCCACTCCTTAAGAGTGGAGGCTCTGTACGTCCCACCTCCACCACTAACGTCCAACAAACCGGCGGGCCTGCTGTCTCGCGTCAAGTGTTTCGTTGTTGTGGGATCTGATAGTGAGGTGTGGGCTACCCCTTTATATACCTTCCTTTGATGCTTTACTTTCATTGTTTCTTGATAATGTGAGTAGTCACGAAAGTGCTTGGAACTTCTCTATTCTTTCACAGTGGTTGTTTTGCATATTCTGAAATCACCTGTTTACTGTGATCTTATTGCATATATATATATATATATATATATATATATATATATATATATATATATATATATATATATATATATATATATATATAATAGCAACGCTCTTCTTTCCGAATAAGGCAAACGAAAATTTGTGTATGCAAAAATTTCGCAGAAATCATTCTGAACTTAACGAGAAAGAGAAAATATATATATAACGAGATATATATAACGTTGCCAGGTAAAAATTTTATATTTCATATTTATAAATAACGTATAATATAATAATACATATTCACACGTGTCCTGATTTCAGTATTGACAAAGACAATTTAATCAACATAAAGTTTAAAGTTTATTCAGAAAATCTCTTAAATTCATATAACGATGAAATATTTCATTATAAGTGAATATATCTCTCAGTTACAGATTATTAAGTTTCACTTTTAAAATTATGTTAGAAAATAATGGCAGACTACATGCCAATTTTTGAAGTATCATTATGATGTCTATTTCGGCAAGTATATTAGTCAGAATGACTAAAAAGAGTCTATGTAATCTTGGAGTTGTATTCTTGAACTGGGCATGATGCATAAAGCAGTACGAGAACAACTTCTTAGGGATACGTCAAGTGTTGTTGATTGTAATTTGTTTTCTCAGCTGTTTTTCATTCGTGTCTTTCAGTCGCCGAAAGATATTTGCCAAATAGCACTTACGTTTCCAATTAGCTGGCAACTCTCGTTTATGTATCGTTCATTAACTGCTAATATTTGAATTTAGAAATAACCCATACTTCTATCTTAGTCAATGTACACTGAGGCTGTCTCTGAAGTTAAATCTCACACTTCAGCAACGTAGAGTTCTTTGCTATTTCTTTACGGAAAGAGTATCTCAGAATATGGCTTTAGCACGATTATGACACAGGTGCTTATGTGAGGCAAAATCTTTCGTGTTAACAATGTCTTAAGGGGCTCATCAGGACCCGATCTCACTCGTTGCTAAGGAGGACCATCAGTGCTAATGATGATCCTCTTTAAGTCACTTGTTTCTCCAGGCTGGAATACTGCTGTGCACTAACAGCTCCAGTCAAGAAAGGTGAAATCTATTAGTTCTAGATCTAGAGAATATACAGAGAACCTTCACTGCACGTACTGGTTCAGTCAAACACCTTAATTACTGTCAACGTTTGAAGTCCCTTAACCTGTACTCCCTGGAACACAGGCCAAACAGATACATCATAATCCACACCTGGAAAATCCTAGAGGGACTGGTCCCAAATTTGCACATAGAAATCACTACCTACGAAAGCTGAAGACAAGGCAGACGGTGTAACATTCCCCTGAATAAAAATCAGAGGTGCCATAAGAAACACTAAGAGAAAGCACAATAAGTGTCCGGGGCTCAATGCTGTTCAACAGCCTCCCATCATACATAAGTTGAATTACGAATAGACCCTTGGCTGTTTTCAAGAGGGACCTGGACAGATACCTGAAGTCTGTGCCCAAGCAGCCAGGCTGTGCTTCGTGCGTTGGATTGCGTGCGCCCACCAATAACAGCCTGGTGGATCAGCCCCTGATCCACAGACAGGTCTGGTCGAGGCCCGGATAGCGGGGGGCATTAACTCCCAAAACAGCCTTCATGTAAACTCCAGGTAGTTATGTGTCTGCAGGTATGTAGTGTTTCCAGGTAGGTATGTGTCTCCAGGTAGGTAGTTTCTCCAGGTAGGTATGTGTCTCCAGGTAGGTATGTGTCTCCAGGTAGATATGTGTCTCCAGGTAGGTATGTGTCTTTAGGTAGGTACGTGTCTCCAGGTAGATACGTGTCTCCAGGTAGGTATGTGTCTACAGGTAGGTATTTGTCTCCAAGTAGGTATGTGTTTCCAGGTAGGTATGTGTCTCCAGGTAGGTATGTGTCTCCAGGTAGGTAGTGCCTCCAGGTAGGTATGTGTATCCTGGTAGATATTTGTCTCCAGGTAGGTATATGTCTCCAGGTACGTATGTGTGTCCAGCTAGATATGTATCTCCAGGTAGATATGTTTCTCCAGGTAGGTATGTGTCTCCAGGTAGGTATATGTGTACAGGTAGGTATGTGTCTCCAGGTAGGTATGTGTCTCCAGGTAGGTATGTGTCTCCAGGTCGGTATGTGTCTCCAGGTAGATATGTATCTCCAGGTAGGTATGTATCTCCAGGTAGATATGAGTCTCCAGGTAGGTATGTGTCTCCAGGTAGGTATGTGTCTCCATGTAGGTATGTGTCTCCAGATAGGTATGTGTCTCCATGTAGGTATGTGTCTCCATGTAGGTATGTGTCTCCAGGTAGGTATGTGTCTCCAGGTAGGTATGTGTCTCCAGGTAGGTATGTGTCTCCAGGTAGATATGTGTCTCCAGGTAGGTATGTGTCTCCAGGTAGGTATGTGTCTCCAGGTAGGTATGTGTCTCCAGGTAGATATGTGTCTCCAGGTAGGTATGTGTCTCCAGGTAGGTATGTGTCTCCAGGTAGATATGTGTCTCCAGGTAGGTATGTGTCTCCAGGTAGATATGTGTCTCCAGGTAGGTATGTGTCTCCAGGTAGATATGTGTCTCCAGGTAGGTATGTGTCTCCAGGTAGGTATGTGTCTCCAGGTAGATATGTGTCTCCAGGTAGGTATGTGTCTCCAGGTAGGTATGTGTCTCCAGGTAGGTATGTGTCTCCAGGGAGGTATGTGTCTCCAGGTAGATATGTGTCTCCAGATAGGTATGTGTCTCCAGGTAGATATATGTCTCCAGGTAAGTATGTGTCTCCATGTAGGTATGTGTCTCCAGGTAGATATGTGTCTCCATGTAGGTATGTGTCTCCAGGTAGGTATGTGTCTCCAGGTAGATATGTGTCTCAAGGTAGGTATGTGTCTCCAGGTAGGTATGTGTCTCCAGGTAGATATGTGTCTCAAGGTAGGTATGTGTCTCCAGGTAGATATGTGTCTCCAGGTAGGTATGTGTCTCCAGGTAGATATGTGTCTCCAGGTAGGTATGTGTCTCCAGGTAAATATGTGTCTCCAGGTAGATATGTGTCTCCAGGTAGATATGTGTCTCCAGGTAGGTATGTGTCTCCAGGTAGGTATGTGTCTCCAGGTAGGTATGTGTCTCCAGGCAGGTATGTGTCTCCAGGTAGATATGTGTCTCCAGGTAGGTATGTGTCTCCAGGTAGGTATGTGTATCGAGGTAGATATGTCTCCAGCTAGATATGTGTCTCCAGGTAGGTATGTGTCTCCAGGTACGTATGTGTCTCCAGGTAGATATGTGTCTCCAGGTAGGTATGTGTCTCCAGGTAGGTATGTGTCTCCAGGTAGGTATGTGTCTCCAAGTAGATATGTGTCTCCAGCTAGGTATGTGTCTCCAGGTAGATATGTGTCTCCAGGTAGATATGTGTCTCCAGGTAGGTACGTGTCTCTAGGTAGATATGTGTCTCCAGGTAGGTATGTGTCTCCAGGTAGATATGTGTCTCCAGGTATGTATGTGTCTCCAGATAGATATGTGTCTCAGGTAGGTATGTGTCTCCAGGTAGGTATGTGTCTCCAGGTAGATATGTGTCTCCAGGTAGATATGTGTCTCCAGGTAGGTATGTGTCTCAAGGTAGATATGTGTCTCAAGGTAGATATGTGTCTCCAGGTAGATATGTGTCTCCAGGTAGATATGTGTCTCCAGGTAGGTATGTGTCTCCAGGTAGATATGTGTCTCCAGGTAGGTATGTGTCTCCAGGTAGATATGTGTCTCCAGGTAGGTATGTGTCTCCAGGTAGGTATGTGTCTCCAGGTAGATATGTGTCTCCAGGTAGGCATGTGTCTCCAGGTAGATATGTGTCTCCAGGTAGATATGTGTCTCCAGGTAGGTATGTGTCTCCAGGTAGATATGTGTCTCCAGGTAGGTATGTGTCTCCAGGTAGATATGTGTCTCCAGGTAGATATGTGTCTCCAGGTAGATATGTGTCTCCAGGTAGGTATGTGTCTCCAGGTATGTATTTGTCTCCAGGTAGGTATGTGTCTCCAGGTAGGTATGTGTCTGCGGGTAGATATGTGTCTCCAGGTAGGTATGTGTCTCCAGGTAGGTATGTGTCTCCAGGTAGATATGTGTCTCCAGGTAGGTATGTATCTCCAGGTAGGTATGTGTCTCCAGGGAGGTATGTGTCTCCAGGTAGATATGTGTCTCCAGGTAGGTATGTCTCCAGGTAGATATGTGTCTCCAGGTAGGTATGTGTCTCCAGGTAGGTATGTGTCTCCAGGTAGATATGTGTCTCCAGGTAGGTATGTGTCTCCAGGCAGATATGTCTCCAGGTAGATATGTGTCTCCAGGTAGGTGTGTGTCTCCAGGTAGATATGTCTCCAGGTAGATATGTGTCTCCAGGTAGGTATGTGTCTCCAGGTAGATATGTCTCCAGGTAGATATGTGTCTCCAGGTAGGTATGTGTCTCCAGGTAGATATGTCTCCAGGTAGATATGTGTCTCCAGGTAGGTATGTGTCTCAAGGTAGATATGTGTCTCCAGGTAGATATGTGTCTCCAGGTAGATATGTGTCTCCTGGTAGGTATGTGTCACCAGGTAGATATGTGTCTCCAGGTAGGTATGTGTCCCCAGGTAGGTATGTGTCTCCATGTAGATATGTGTCTCCAGGTAGGCATGTGTCTCCAGGTAGATATGTGTCTCCAGGTAGGTATGTATCTCCAGGCAGATATGTGTCTCCATGTAGATGTGTGTCTCCAGTTAGGCATGTGTCTCCAGGTAGATATGTGTCTCCAGGTAGATATGTGTCTCCAGGTAGATATGTGTCTCCAGGTAGGTATGTGTCTCCAGGTAGATATATGTCTTCAGGTAGATATGTCTCCAGGTAGATATGTGTCTCCAGGTAGATATGTGTCACCAGGTAGATATGTGTCTTCAGGTAGATATGTGTCTTCAGGCAGATACGTGTCTCCAGGTAGATATGTGTCTCCAGGTAGATATGTGTCACCAGGTAGATATGTGTCTCCAGGTAGATATGTCACCAGGTAGATATGTGTCTTCAGGTAGATATGTGTCACCAGGTAGATATGTGTCTCCAGGTAGATATGTGTCTTCAGGTAGATATGTGTCTCCAGGTAGATATGTGTCACCAGGTAGATATGTGTCTTCAGGTAGATGTGTGTCTCCAGGTAGATATGTGTCACCAGGTAGATATGTGTCACCAGGTAGATATGTGTCTCCAGGTAGATATGTGTCACCAGGTAGATATGTGTCTCCAAGTAGATATGTGTCACCAGGTAGATGTGTCTTCAGGTAGATATGTCACCAGGTAGATATGTGTCACCAGGTAGATATGTGTCTTCAGGTAGATGTGTGTCACCAGGTAGATATGTGTCTTCAGGTAGATGTGTGTCACCAGGTAGATATGTGTCTCCAGGTAGATATGTGTCACCAGGTAGATATGTGTCACCAGGTAGATATGTGTCTCCAGGTAGGTATGTGTCTCCAGGTAGATATGTGTCTCCAGGCAGATACGTGTCTCCAGGTAGATATGTGTCTTCAGGTAGATATGTGTCACCAGGTAGATATGTGTCTCCAGGTAGATATGTGTCACCAGGTAGATATGTGTCTTCAGGTAGATGTGTGTCACCAGGTAGATATGTGTCTCCAGGTAGATATGTGTCACCAGGTAGATATGTGTCACCAGGTAGATATGTGTCACCAGGTAGATATGTGTCTCCAGGTAGATATGTGTCACCAGGTAGATATATGTCTCCAGGTAGATATGTGTCACCAGGTAGATATGTGTCTTCAGGTAGATATGTGTCACCAGGTAGATGTGTCACCAGGTAGATATGTGTCTTCAGGTAGATGTGTGTCACCAGGTAGGTATGTGTCTACAGGTAGATGTGTGTCACCAGGTAGATATGTGTCTCCAGGTAGATATGTGTCACCAGGTAGATATGTGTCACCAGGTAGATATGTGTCACCAGGTAGATATGTGTCTCCAGGTAGGTATGTGTCTCCAGGTAGATATGTCTCCAGGCAGATACGTGTCTCCAGGTAGATATGTGTCTTCAGGTAGATATGTGTCACCATTTAGATATGTGTCTCCAGGTAGATATGTGTCACCAGGTAGATATGTGTCTTCAGGTAGATGTGTCACCAGGTAGATATGTGTCTCCAGGTAGATATGTGTCACCAGGTAGATATGTGTCATCAGGTAGATATGTGTCACCAGGTAGATATGTGTCTCCAGGTAGATATGTGTCTCCAGGTAGATATGTGTCACCAGGTAGATATGTGTCTCCAGGTAGATATGTGTCACCAGGTAGATATGTGTCACCAGGTAGATATGTGTCACCAGGTTGATATGTGTCTCCAGGTAGGTATGTGTCTCCAGGTAGATATGTGTCTCCAGGTAGATATGTGTCACCAGGTAGATATGTGTCTCCAGGTAGATATGTGTCACCAGGTAGATATGTGTCACCAGGTAGATATGTGTCACCAGGTTGATATGTGTCACCAGGTAGATATGTGTCACCATGTAGATATGTGTCACCAGGTTGATATGTGTCTCCAGGTAGGTATGTGTCTCCAGGTAGATGTGTCTCCAGTGACAAGTCATCGGTGCAAAGATTTAAGCATAACATTATTTGGTTTTAAATTACAGACATGACTATTGATCACATGTGGTATGTGAAGTGTGATAATTATATTTAAAAGTTTTTGGATAAAAGTTCTTTGCTCAGTTTATTTAGAAAATTATTGTTCTGAATGACGAAAATTTTGATAAAAAATAAATATAAAGATCTTAGAGTAACATAACATACAATATTTATCAGTCACCAAATGTTTTCTACATTGGACAATTTGTACATTTATATGGAAATTTACTTCGATTTTTTTTTTGTTTCATTAAATTTAATATATTTAGAGATACATTTGAAGAACATAGCGTCTACTGACGCTGCTGTCGTGCACACTGTACTAGGAAATATTTTTTTGGTTTTGCAAATATAGTATTTTTTTTTATATTTTACAGTTATCAAGAGATTTTTTTTTTACGTTTTTTTTTAAACAAACGACAACACCGAATCCGAACAAAACAACAATTCCCACATTATCCCCGTCTGAACAAAACATTACAGATCACTAATTTGCCAATTAATATTGAAGAAGATTTTACGAATGCGAGATGCAGAGACGTCAAAAGGTAGTAATTACCAAGGTAAAAAAAAAACAAGAAAGCGAAGTAAAATACAAAAAAATGATGAATAGGTAAAGAATTTGGAAATTAATTTTGAGAAGGAAATTGTATACTAGGTATCTGGAGACGGTGTAAAGTGAGAATTATTTTGAGCCAGTTTTTTAACGTGAAAAAATATTGCTTGACGAGTCTAAAAGGGATAATAAATTAATCAAATAATTCCAAAGATTCTCAGAATTATGAAGGAGAAAGAGAATGCTAAGATCAGGTAAAGATAAAAGAGACGAGAAAACATGGATAAGAGAGGAAAGTTTACGATACAAATATTGTTGAGAGAATGTACTCATGTGCGAGGAAATTATAGAACTCTTAGAGAGTTAGTTGCCTATGAGAGCTTCAAGAAAGTTCTTCATGAGTGTAAATACAACTGGAGATGATATGCGAAGATGTGAGATAAAAACAATATTATGAGAAAGGTGGAATTTAAAGTGAGGGTGAATAACCCCAGGGAGGAGAAGAATGGAGAAAAGAGAGTTAAAAAAACGAGATCAAACGTGAAGAGAAACGAAGCCTGACAGGACGGTACAAAAAGTAACATGATAATTTTTTTTATAAAATGATGAAAACAAAAAAAATCTTTCTGGAAAACATTATTTTTATTGCAAATGCTAAGACAGAAAGTGCGTAATTAAAGAAGGAAGAGCGATGTTGGGAAAATGTAATAAATGTGCGTGCAGGAAAAATGCAAGAAAGATGGTGAGTACGATACATGAGAAAAGTAGGCATTCACACACACACACACACATACACAGGGCCAGGAGCTAGGACTCGACCCCTGCAACCTCAACTAGGTGAGTACACACACACACCGGTGCTGTTTCTGGTATTTGTAAACGACATGACGGAAGGAATAGACTCCGAAACGTCCCTGTTTGCAGATGACGTGAAGTTGATGAGAAGAATTCAATCGGACGAAGACCAGGCAGAACTACAAAGGGATCTGGACAGGCTGCAGGCCTGGTCCAGCAACTGGCTCCTGGAGTTCAATCCCATCAAGTGCAAAGTCATGAAGATTGGGGAAGAGCAAAGAACACTGCTGACTGAGTACAGTCTAGGGGGCCAGAGACTACAAACCTCACTCATGGAAAAGGATTTTGGGGTGAGTATAACACCAGGCACATTTCCTGAGGCGCACATCAACCAAATAACTGCTGCAGCATATGGGCGCCTAGCAAGCCTAAGAACAGCATTCCGACATCTTAATAATGAATCGTTCAGGACCCTGTACACTGTGTACGTTAGGCCCATAGTGGAGTATGCGGCACCAGTTTGGAACCCACACCTAGCCAAGCACGTAAGAAAACTAGAGAAAGTGCAAAGGTTTGTAACAAGACTAGTCCCGGAACTAAGAAGTATGTCCTACGAGGAGAGGTTAAAGGAAATCGACCTGACGACACTGGAGGACATAAGAGATAGGGGGGATATGATAATGACATCTAAAATACTAAGAGGAATTGGCAAGGTGGACAAAGCCAGGATGTTCCAGGGATGGGACACAGCAACAAGGGGTCAAAGTTGGAAGTTGAAGACTCAGATGAATCACAGAGATGTTAGGAAGCACTTCTTCAGTCACAGAGTTGTCAGAAAGTGGAATAGTCTGGGAAGCGATGTAGTGGAGGCAGGATCCATACATAGCTTTAAGAAGAGGTATGATAAAGCTCATGGAGCAGGAAGAGTGACCTAGTGGCGACCAATGAAGAGGCTGGGCCAGGAGCTGTGAGTCGACCCCTGCAACCACAACTAGCTGAGTACAACTAGCTGAGTATACTCACACACAAACACATACACATGCTTAAGCAGAGGTATGATAAAGCTCACGGTTCTGGGAGAGTGACCTAATAGCGACCAGTGAAGAGGCGGGGCCAGGAGCTAGGACTCGACCCCTGCAACCTCAACTAGGTGAGTACAAATAGGTGAGTACACATGCTCGCGCGCGCACACACACACGTTCTAGTCAGGCGGGAAGCTGCCACAGGCTCAGTGAATGTCAGGGGTTGAGGTTGAATGCAATGCTCTCGCCTACCCAGTTATGTTACTGTTTATATATTGTCTTATTTTTGGTTTTGTTTATTACTATGAATTAAATTTGAAGCATGAAGCACGCGCAGCGTGTTATGGTCACTGACAAAAAAAGCCACAAACATTCTGGAGGATGGGTATAAATCTGACTCGAGGAGAAGGAACTACAGTTGAATACAGTACCAGAGATGCCTGGTAAGTATTAACGGGGACACGTAAGCTGTTGGCAAACCTTAAATTTGTGTTTAGGAACCTTAATATTCCTTCAGGATCCTATATGTGATATATTCCAGCCACTACATGAAATGAGAAAGTGTTCAGTTTTGAAACTAGGACAGAATGAACTGCCCCTGATAACATTATGTTATAAAGAAATAAAAAGAGACATGACCACGATATACCAGATAATCAGTGCACACAAGCACATGTTCGTCTTGTTTCATTCCCAGTTTGTAAGTTATGTTTTGTTACAGCCATAGAATTGTCACTTTTTTCCTTCATGCTAAATTTATCTACACGGGCGAGACCTAACACGTAATAAACATCAACAAACGACAGTAAACAAAGGTTTACAAGAGATGTGAACACATTAAGCAGAGAAAGACTTCTTGCTTTAACACTGTTTATTGGGCAGAAGCCGACTCTCAAGAAAGTATTACTCTAATTGAAAGAAACTGGCGAGCGCAGAAAGTTGTAGATGTAAGTAAAGATACAAGAGATAGAGAGAGAGAGAGAGAGAGAGAGAGAGAGAGAGAGAGAGAGAGAGAGAGAGAGAGAGAGAGAGCAAGAGATTGAGAGAGAGAGAGAGAAAGAGTCAGAGGGAGAGAGAGACAGAGAGAGCGAGAGAGAGAGAGAGAGAGAGAGAGAGAGAGAGAGAGAGGAGGGAGGGAGTGGATAAGAACATGCATCTCCTCTCTCCCCCGTTACTATGACGACCAGAAGTAGCACACGAGCTCTTCTCCTTTCTCTCTCTCTCTCTCTCTCTCTCTCTCTCTCTCTCTCTCTCTCTCTCTCTCTCCTCTTTCCCTCTCACTCCCTCCCTCTCCCATCTTCCTCTCTTTCACCCTTCCCAATGTCCTTCTGTGGCCCAGCGATTTCATTGGGTCTACTGACTATATTTTATCCATGTTATTATGCAGTACGAAAATGTTCCAAACCCAAGACAATCTAGGAATGAATGATCTCAGATGACGTGGTGTTCTTGAGAAGGAAACAGCCATAGGGTACCAGCTGTCTGCAATCCGTCTTGTTGTGTAGAAGCTATCTTCTCGCTGTCCGCGAAGTGGAGCCAAATGTGGTACCTAGCCAATATTGGCCTTGTACATAACAGTAAGAGCACCCATGTCTCTCCGGTGCTAAAGGCTCTACTGGAATGACAGATCTCCCCAGACTGGGGTCAGGCAAGAGAGAAGTTATCTTGCTCGGTTCTCAGTTCTCTCAAGAAGTCGTAGACGAATCGGAGGGCAGACAGCCCAAGACAATGGAGCATAATCAAGGTGTGAGCGCACATGTGCGTCGTACAGTTTTTCAGGTTCTACTGTTAATCTTTTATCTTCTTGCCTGCCGTGCTTGCAAGATTTATCACTTGGTTCTTCATAGACAGATGAAATCATATTTCACCATTAGAATATAAATTTCATCACTTGGTTTCAACACTCTCCCATTCATTCTCACTACTGCACTAGCATTAACATCATGGTGCCTAGAGACCATCATCATTTGTGTTTTCTCAGAAGCAAAGATAACCTGCTATCGTTTCCCCCAGGCTGATATAACTGTATTGAGAGCAGGCTGATATAACAGTGCTGAGAGCATGAGAGCAACTGATATTTGCTCTGCTAGATAAATGTCAGAGTACAGTTATCTGCATACGTAGGCGATTCTGGGAAGAGTTGAAGGTCATTGAAGTAAACATTCCATAACAATTGATTAAGAACACTTTTCTGTGGAAGACTGGCATCAATTGGGTATGTTGTTGGTTCTGTCCCATAAGAACTGTTCTTAGAGATTTACCCTGAAGGAAATCACACTCACACATATACGCACACACACGCACGCATACACACACACACACACACACACTCAGGCATGAGGAACTTCCTTCAAGACATTCAGTGGGAGAGGGAACTGACAGGAAAACCAGTACAAGAAATGATGGACTATGTAGCAACAAAATGCAAGGAGGCAGAGGAGAGGTTTGTTCCCAAGGGAAACAGAAATAATGGGAAGAACAGAACGAGTCCTTGGTTCACCCAAAGGTGTAGGGAGGCAAAAACTAGGTGTACTAGAGAATGGAAAAGGTACAGAAGACAGAGAACTCAGGAAAATAAAGAAATCAGCCGAAGAGCCAGAAACGAATATGCACAGATAAGAAGGGAGGCTCAGAGACAATATGAAAATGACATAGCATCAAAAGTAAAGACTGACCCGAAGCTGTTGTACAGCCACATCAGGAGGAAAACAACAGTCAAGGACCAGGTAATCAGACTGAGGAAGGGTGATGGGAAATTCACAAGAAACGACCGAGAGGTATGTCAGGAGCTCAACACAAGATTTAAAGAGGTATTTACAGTGGAAACCAGTAGGACTCCAAGAAATCAGAACAGGGGGGCACACCAGCAAGTGCTGGATGAGGTACATATAACCAAGGAGGAGGTGAAGAAGCTGCTATGCGAACTTGACACCTCAAAGGCGGTGGGACCAGACAACATCTCTCCATGGGTCCTTAAAGAGGGAGCAGAGATATTGTGTGAGCCATTAACAAAGATCTTCAACACATCATTTGAAACTGGGCAACTCCCTGAGGTATGGAAAATTGTAAATGTAGTCCCAATTTTTAAAAAGGGAGACAGACATGAGGCACTAAACTACAGACCTGTATCTCTAACGTGTATAGTATGCAAGGTCATGGAGATCATCAGGAGGAGAGTGGTGGGGCACCTGGAAAGAAACAAGTGTATAATTGACAACCAGCACGGTTTCAGGGAAGGAAAATCCTGTGTCACAAACCTACTAGAGTTTTATGACAAGGTGACAGAAGTAAGACAAGAGAGAGAGGGGTGGATCGACTGCGTATTTTTGGACTGCAAGAAGGCTTTCGACACAGTTCCTCACAAGAGGTTACTGCAAAAGCTAGAGGACCAGGCACACATAACAGGAAAGGCACTGCAATGGATCAGAGAATATCTGACAGGGAGGAAACAACGAGTCATGGTACGCGACGAGGTGTCAGAGTGGGCGCCTGTGACAAGCGGGGTTCCACAGGGGTCAGTCCTAGGACCTGTGCTGTT
>NC_091293.1:33439455-33444455 GCF_038502225.1 Cherax quadricarinatus | reverse complement strand
ACACACACACACACACACGTACACACACACACACACACATACACACACACACACACACATACACACACACACATACACATACACATACACACACAGGAACAAGCACTTGTAAGCTGTAGTACACACGCAAACACACATACACAGGATTTCACACCGTCCTGTGAACTGACCATCTGAACCTTTCTCCTCTCCCCCCCCCTCTTTCTACCCTAAGTAGACCTATCTCTACCTCTCTCACTCTTTACCTATATCTCTCTCTCTACCTATCTCTCTCTCTCTCTTCCCTCTCCCATCTCTCCCCTCTAACATCTCTTACCTCTAACACCTCACCCCCTCTAACATCTCTCCCCCTCTAACATCTGTCCCCTCCCATTATCTCTCCCCTCTCCCTTTCCCCACCTCTCCCCCATCCTCCCCTCCCTCTCCCCCCTAGCCTCTCTCCCCTCTCGCTCTTCCATCTCCCCCCCTCTTTCCCCCTTCTCCCCCCTCTCTGCCCCCTCTCTCTCCCCTCTTTGCCTTCTCTTTCTCTCTCTCTCTCTCCCTCTCCCCCCCCCTCTCTCTCTCTCTCTCTCTCTCTCTCTGTCTCTCTCTCTCTCTTGCTCTCTCTCTCTCTCTCTTGCTCTCTCTCGTCCCCATTTTCCCTTCTAACTCTCCCCTCTCCTACTCTTCCCTTCACTCTCTCTCCCCCTCTACCTTTCCCTTCTCTCTTCTCTCACAAAAAAAAAAAACAAAAAAAAAAAAAAAAAAAAAAAAAAAAATGGTGGGGACTCGCAGGAACCAAGGATCAGATGAGAATGGTTCTGGTAGGGAGGAGTGGATGGAGGAGCAGTGGAAAAGGATGGAACAAGAGTGGGAGAGAAAATTAGGAGAGCTTTCTGAAAAAATGGAGAAAAAGCTCTCTGTGAAATTGGAAAAGAGGTTGGAGAAGGAGACAAAGAATTGGGAGGCACAAGTCGAAACTGCAGTAGCCAAGATAAGGGTCCTAGAAGTTGAGATAAATAGGCTGAAGTGGGTTACAGGGGCAGTGACCAGAGAAGACACAGCATATGAAGCTGCGAGGCCGAACAGGAAGGAAGGAATTATGAATTATGCTAAGGTCACATCAGTCTGCCAAGGAGGACCAAGGAGTGAAAGGGAAGATCAGCTGGTTGCAGATGGAGAGGGTGATAGGTCGAATGCTGAGGCACAACAAGGCTATCAAGAGCCACTGGAAAAATCAAGGGAGAAACTGACCACATACAGGCAGGATCCAGAATCACAGAGGGTGAGGCAATGGGAGGAAGAAAGGGCAAAATCAGTGTTTATCCATGGGCTTCAGGAGAGAGAGGAAAGGACACACACTGAAAGGCAGCAGGAAGAAAGAAAGGAGATTGAGAAAATCATCACGGAAATAGGTGAAGAGATGGACGAGATTGTAAATTTTCAGAGAATAGGGGGGTACTCGAAGGGGAGAAACCGACCAATCAAGCTGATTCTCAGGACGGAAACAGTGCAGAACAGGATCCTCCAAGAGAAACCACGATTGAAATACTCGGAAGAGTACAAGAGGGTGTTCCTAGACAGAGACAGAACAAAATCAGAACGACAGCAGCTGAGGGAGAGGACAAAAAAGCGAAAGGAGCTAGGAAAAGAGACAAGGAGGGAACCAGCAGAGGTCAGTCAGAGCAGAACAGAACAGCAAGGGCAAGCACACACACAACTACTCTCAGAACCATACAACCTATCACACCATCCCAACACACACTACAATCCATACCCACAGCCTCCACCCAACACCGAGCTATAGAATCCCACAGTATGCCACCAGGTCTCCCACCCTCACAGGCCCCCCAAACCACAGTGTTGGAAAGGAAACTGAAGGTATGGTACACAAACGCTGATGGAATAACAAATAAGTGGGAGGAGTGGCATGAAAGAGTCAAAGAAGCATCACCGGACATCATAGCTCTCACAGAAACCAAGCTTACAGGTATGATAACAGATGCCATCTTTCCAATGGGATACCAAATCCTGAGGAAAGACAGAGGGAACAGGGGGAGTGGAGGAGTGGCGTTGCTGATCAAAAATCGCTGGAATTTTGATGAGCTGGAGAGAGGAGACAGCGGAGAAGAAAGTGATTACATAGTGGGAACACTTCACTCTGGAGGTCCCAAGGTGGTAATAGCAGTGATGTATAACCCACCACAGAACAGCAGGAGGCCAAGGCAAGAGTACGACGAGAGCAATAGAGCGATGGTTGACACACTGGCTAGAGTGGCCAGAAGAGCTCATGCATGCAGGGCAAAGCTCCTGATCATGGGTGACTTTAACCACAAGGAGATCGATTGGGAGAACTTGGACCCACATGGGGGCCAAGATACATGGAGGGCTAAGATGATGGAGGTGGTACTGGAAAACTTCATGTGCCAACACGTAAGGGACACTACAAGAGAGAGAGGAGAGGATGAACCAGCAAGGCTGGACTTAGTATTCACCTTGAGTAGTGCAGATATCGAGGACATCACATATGAAAGACCCCTTGGGGCCAGTGACCATGTGGTTTTAAGCTTCGAATACACAGTAGAGCTACAAGTGGAGGGAGAAGCAGGAAGGCCAGGACGAATGAAGCCAAACTACAAGAAAGGGGACTACACAGGAATGAGGAACTACCTGAACGGGGTTCAGTGGGACAGAGAACTGGCAGGGAAGCCAGTTAATGAGATGATGGAATATGTAGCAACAAAATGCAAGGAGGCTGAGGAGAGGTTTGTACCCAAGGGTAACAGGATTAATGGAAAAACCAGGATGAGCCCATGGTTTACCCAAAGGTGCAGGGAGGCAAAAACCAAGTGTGCTAGGGAATGGAAGAAATATAGAAGGCAAAGGACCCAGGAGAATAAGGAGAACAGTCGTAGAGCCAGAAACGAATATGCACAGATAAGAAGGGAGGCCCAAAGACAATATGAAAATGACATAGCAGCGAAAGCCAAATCTGACCCGAAACTGTTGTACAGCCACATCAGGAGGAAAACAACAGTCAAGGACCAGGTAATCAGGCTAAGGAAGGAAGGAGGAGAGACAACAAGAAATGACCGTGAAGTATGTGAAGAACTCAACAAGAGATTCAAAGAAGTGTTCACAGAGGAGACAGAAGGGACTCCAGAAAGACGGAGAGGTGGGGCACACCACCAAGTGCTGGACACAGTGCACACAACCGAGGAAGAAGTGAAGAGGCTTCTGAGTGAGCTAGATACCTCAAAGGCAATGGGGCCAGATAACATCTCCCCATGGGTATTGAGAGAGGGAGCAGAGGCGCTATGTGTACCCCTAACAACAATATTCAATACATCTATCGAAACAGGGAGATTGCCTGAGGCATGGAAGACAGCAAATGTAGTCCCAATCTTTAAAAAAGGAGACAGACATGAAGCATTAAACTACAGACCAGTGTCACTGACATGTATAGTATGCAAAATCATGGAGAAGATTATCAGGAGAAGAGTGGTGGAACACCTAGAAAGGAATGATCTCATCAACAGCAGCCAACATGGTTTCAGGGACGGGAAATCCTGTGTCACAAACCTACTGGAGTTCTATGACATGGTGACAGCAGTAAGACAAGAGAGAGAGGGGTGGGTGGATTGCATTTTCTTGGACTGCAAGAAGGCGTTTGACACAGTTTCACACAAGAGATTGGTGCAAAAACTGGAGGACCAAGCAGGGATAACAGGGAAGGCACTACAATGGATCAGGGAATACTTGTCAGGAAGACAGCAGCGAGTCATGGTACGTGGCGAGGTGTCAGAGTGGGCACCTGTGACCAGCGGGGTCCCGCAGGGGTCAGTCCTAGGACCAGTCCTGTTTCTGGTATTTGTGAACGACATGACAGAAGGAATAGACTCTGAGGTGTCCCTGTTTGCAGATGACGTGAAGTTGATGAGAAGAATTCACTCGATCGAAGACCAGGCAGAACTACAAAGGGATCTGGACAGGCTGCAGACCTGGTCCAGCAATTGGCTCCTGGAGTTCAATCCCACCAAGTGCAAAGTCATGAAGATTGGGGAAGGGCAAAGAAGGCCGCAGACGGAGTACAGTCTAGGGGGTCAGAGACTACAAACCTCACTCAAGGAAAAAGATCTTGGGGTGAGTATAACACCAGGCACATCTCCTGAAGCGCACATCAACCAAATAACTGCTGCAGCATATGGGCGCCTAGCAAACCTCAGAACAGCATTCCGACATCTTAATAAGGAATCATTCAGGACCCTGTACACCGTGTATGTTAGGCCCATATTGGAGTATGCGGCACCAGTTTGGAACCCACACCTAGCCAAGCACGTGAAGAAACTAGAGAAAGTGCAAAGGTTTGCAACAAGACTAGTCCCAGAGCTAAGAGGTATGTCCTACGAGGAGAGGTTAAGGGAAATCAACCTGACGACACTGGAGGACAGGAGAGATAGGGGGGACATGATAACGACATACAAAATACTGAGAGGAATTGACAAGGTGGACAAAGACAGGATGTTCCAGAGATTGGACACAGTAACAAGGGGACACAGTTGGAAGCTGAAGACACAGATGAATCACAGGGATGTTATCTGGAGTTTATCTGGAGAGAGTTCCGGGGGTCAACGCCCCCGCGGCCCGGTCTGTGACCAGGCCTCCTTAGGTCAGTGTCCCAGGATGCGACCCACACCAGTCGACTAACACCCAGGTACCCATTTTACTGATGGGGAACATAGACAACAGGTGGAAAGAAACACGTCCAATGTTTCTACTCTGGCTGGGAATCGAACCCAGGCCCTCACCGTGTGAAGCGAGAGCGTTAACCACCAGGCCACCAGGAAGTATTTCTTCAGCCACAGAGTAGTCAGTAAGTGGAATAGTTTGGGAAGCGATGTAGTGGAGGCAGGATCCATACATAGCTTTAAGCAGAGGTATGATAAAGCTCACGGCTCAGGGAGAGTGACCTAGTAGCGATCAGTGAAGAGGCGGGGCCAGGAGCTCGGACTCGACCCCCG
>NC_091293.1:33414455-33434455 GCF_038502225.1 Cherax quadricarinatus | reverse complement strand
TTCTCGTCTTAATTATTACAACTTATGGAAATAGTGAAGTATAACTCCCTCTTGAATTTCACTTTTTTTATTTATTTTTTTTTTATGAAAAACAGTACGAATCTCAGTACTGGCGCTTGTGGGAGCCCGCTTGTTCCGTTTGCCCTACATTAGTCATACCTCTATTTTATGTAATCTGTGATCCATTATATAACCTTTCTTATAATCCCTCCTAGTCTTTTAGTTTGCGGATCAGTATCTTGTGAGGTACAGTATCAATTGTCTTGTTAAAATTCAGGAATATGCGTAGCATCATCATTGTCTTTTTCTGTTTTATCTCTCATTCCTTGTGATATAACTCCAGTATTTTTATAAGCTGACAATATCCTTCTCTAAACCATTGATAAAATTATGAATTCACTGTTCTCTGCGTGATTCAAATTTTCCATTATCTTTCCCCATTACCTCTGTTTGCGCCATTGCTTGAGCACTGCGACAATGTACTCTGTTTTCCATGTTTTAGGTAGATGCTCCTTTTTACTCGTCAGTTGAACATTTTTGCTAACTGTTCGTTATGTGCCTCTGCTGCTTCTTTGAGACTCCCAGGTAATATTCCTTCAGTAGTTTCTTTGTTTTCTCGCATATTGTGAGCAGGATGTCCACTACTTGTTTAT
The DNA here is from genome assembly GCF_038502225.1 of Cherax quadricarinatus. Classification (NCBI taxonomy): domain Eukaryota; kingdom Metazoa; phylum Arthropoda; class Malacostraca; order Decapoda; family Parastacidae; genus Cherax; species Cherax quadricarinatus. The sequence continues at coordinate 33,433,802 of NC_091293.1, read as the reverse complement.
CTCTCCTTAACCTATTGTCTTTTACTCGATTCTACAGATAACACCTCCTTGAATAATCTTTATTTTCTTGCAGATCTCCTTGTTGTTTTCATTATGCTCTTCTGCTTTACTCCTCTGGTGTGATGCTAGTTCTTAGCATATCTATCCACTAATCTATGTTTAGCCTATTCAGTATTTGATACTTTGCTCCCTTTCTGTTTTAATCTTGGTTTTCAGAAGATTTTCATTTTTATTATTATTATGACACTCAAACTCTTTGGTAAACTATGAGCTCATCTTTGCTCCTACTGTCACTTCTATATTTTTTGTCTGTATGTTTCTTCTAGTTTTAATGTTTCATAGTTAAGTACTGAATCATCTTATACGCTTTTTTTCTGTTCTTTTATTCTCTTCCATTGTTCTGTATTAACGTGGTTCTCACGCTAGTGGAGTTTCCAATAATGTAATCGTATTTTGCTTCACTCTTCATTGTCTTCCTATTGATTCTCATCACGTAGCCAAAATCCGAATCGCGTGGTCTACCCACAGTCTAATTTTCTGTAAGTGTGCAACATTTCATGTGAAGACCAGGTTTAGCCTCGTCGTGTCCCCTCCCGTTGTGTTCTTTACATGGAAACAAATTGTCTAAAATACCAACACGATGGAAAAAATCACAAATGAAGTGTAATATGATTCTTTATTGGCAACGCTCCTCACATGCTGGAGCGTGTTGTGCTAGTATGTGTGTGTATGTGTGTGTGTGTGTGTGTGTGTGTGTGTGTGTGTGTGTGTGTGTGTGTGTGTGTATGTGTGTTTGTGTAGTTGTGTGTATGTGTGTGTGTGTGTATGTGTGTGTGTGTGTGTGTGTGTGTGTGTGTGTGTGTGTGTGTGTGTGTGTGTGTGTGTGTGTGTATGTATGTGTGTGTGTGAATTTGTGTGTATGTGTGTGTGTGTGTATGTGTGTTTGTGTAGTTGTGTGTATGTGTGTGTGTGTGTGTGTGTGTGTGTGTGTGTGTGTGCGTGCGTGTGTGTGTGTATGTATGTGTGTGTGTGTATTTGTGTGTATGTGTGTGTGTGTGTGTGTGTGTGTGTGTGTGTGTGTCTGTGTGTGTGTGTGTGTGTGTGTGTGTGTGTGTGTGTGTGTGTGTGTGTGTGTGTGTGTATGTATGTGTGTGTGTGTATTTGTGTGTATGTGTGTGTGTGTGTATGTGTGTTTGTGTAGTTGTGTGTATGTGTGTGTGTGTGTATGTGTGTGTGTGTGTGTGTGTGTGTGTGTGTGTGTGTGTGTGTGTATGTATGTGTGTGTGTGTATTTGTGTGTATGTGTGTGTGTGTGTATGTGTGTTTGTGTAGTTGTGTGTATGTGTGTGTGTGTGTGTGTGTGTGTGTGTGTGTGCGTGCGTGTGTGTGTGTATGTATGTGTGTGTGTGTATTTGTGTGTATGTGTGTGTGTGTGTGTGTGTGTACGGGCGCATTCGCGCGTGTGTATGATCTTCGTATTTTAATTTATTTTATAATATAAACAAAGACTTTGTTTTTTTTATTTAACCTCCTATAATTATAAATAATTATACTATTTCTGTTTTATGACATTATTATTATTATATTCATGGGAAGCATTAATCACCAGTGGGTTAATACAGCCCCTCGATAATTAGAAGCATTTAGGTTTGATCCGGGGAAAAGAACAAAATAATTCCAATTCCTTGTTTAAAGATCCCTTCACTAGCATCAAGGCAGCCCTTCCCATCCCCCTTCCCTACCTCCCCGTGAAGGGCTCATTTGACACCACTGCAGCACAGGACTTCGCTTTAAGGTCAAATGGCAACGAAGTCCGAATTACCCGTTTGGAAATGTCTGCAGTGTGTGCGTCGCTGCGACAAATGCAATGTCATGTTTTTGTGCTTCATTCTTAATGTCTGAAGCAGTGGCCAAACTAATTCTCACAACATATGACACTGTTATTACATATACTGGATGTATAAACAGTGAAATTGGCCTACAGACAGACCAGATTTTGAACATCGAAGTTTCCACTCGGCTGAACACCTGCAGATGGCCTCACAAACCCACCTCTACCTATCGCTGAGAGAACTGATAAAGACACTGGTGAAATAAAATGTTCTCTCAATAAAATGCCATAATTTGTATACTGTGTTTTATAAATATAATTGCCGGTGTATGATTCCACTGATGTACAAGTTGAATGTTAGTGCATGTCACTGAGGAGCCTCTGGTGAATGTTTGGAACTGTTGGCAGTGTATTCTTGGGCTGACAGATGCCTAAAGGTGAAAGATCGTGTAGGATAGCGTGTGTCTGATTACATGTATTCATTGTGGGCTTTCAGTGTTAGTTGATTAGTGAAGAGTAGCCCCTCGAATTCCTTTTCAATCGTAACATCTCAAAAATATCCAATTAAAATTCGTCAAGTGCCAGACCTGGTATCTCATTGAGATCATTTCTACAGCAGATGCTCGTTACATTCACATTACTGTCTTTATATTGTAAGAGAAACCTAATGATATAATCTTATATAATCATTATATAATGATCTACAATAACATAAGCATCTGTCCACATTGTTTTACATTAATACACATTATTTGTTCATTTGCATCGCAATACATCACTATGTACTTTCCCATCACTGTACATCAATACACTTTAGATTTCTATTCACATTATTCTACGTAAATAAATTTTATATAAATTTAGGTCTGCCCGGAAATGGATATTTGTAGCAGTTGTCGGAGTTATTTTCCTTTCTTTTCCTTTCATTGGTTTACGTTTGTAACTTGAGAACGCCGCCCCTGATCGGCTTCAAACTTTCAATTCTGGCGAACCATTCCTAGCGGTAAATTAGGATTGCTACTAGGGTCAGCTTGTACCTCTCTGTCGATTTTATATACCAAAAAAAGATCTTGGTTTCCATGGCATACTGTCATAAAGCCCATTTTCATCGGCCTTAAACTGCAACAGCTACAGTATATTAATTGGAGAAAGGATTTTATTAGATTATGCATGTATCATTTTACAAGTTTTGTTATCAAAACTGTGTCGCATTATTTTTGGTGGATTAACTGGAGAATGCATTTCGTGACCGGTTTCAAACTTTTAGTGTCGATGCATTTTGCTTAAAGGAAAATTCACTATGTTACTGTGCTGTACAAGTCCCAGTTTGTTAGTGTTATCAAGGGAACAGTCATACTGGTTTTAGTGTAATAACTAATAAACTCCTGTTTTGATTGGCTTCAATCTTTTAACTCTTGTTTGCCATATTTAGCAAATAGCTCGGATTAGTATCGAGCAGTGTAGGTTTTAATTTGCTAAGTCTTTTAAACAAATTGTGATATTGGTTTCAGTGCTATTACTTGATAATACCTGTTGGTATAGGCTTCACACTTTTGGTGCTCATGTACCCCATTTAGTGAAATATAGGATTTTTAATGTGTTTTGTAGATTTTCATGTTATAACATTAAAATAATGTTGTATTGATAAAACAACTGGGTATCATACTTCTGGAGCATAACGAATTGGGGTATAAAGCCGTTTATGGGTAGAAATAAATTTGCAACTAAAACCTACAGCAAAAATTCAAACAGTTTACTAAAATCTTTACAGGCTTTGCTCCATATTATCCCTGACATAGCACACTAACTGGTGCAGATTTTATTAAATTTATTCAATTACTGAAAATAGAACAGGGCAGTAGAACAATGCTGATATATCCAATTTTCGCAAATAAAAAAAATCCATGGTGAGTGTCCCGTAGCTCGTTCACTAGCGCACTCAGCTGACACACTGAGGTCCGTAGTTCGAATTCCTGATTCAGCTGGATAACATTAGGGTGTGTTTCCATAACACTTCTGCTATCCCTGTTCACCCATCAGTATAAAATGGGTACCTGGGTGTTAGTCAACTGGTGTGGGTCGCATCCTAGGACAAAATTGACGAAATTTGCCCGAAATGTTCTGCATAACAAGCGACTTTCTATACCGTAGTATGTCATTGACGTCAGCTAGGCTTGTATACCTTGTACATGTAGTTGTAGAAATATATATATTATTATTATTACTTCATTCGCAAAACTCTATGGAACTGTCTACGATACTCTGTTGAACTCTAGCTCCTTGGTCTCTTGAGGGCGTTGACATACAGCTCTTAGCCTCGTAAGAGCAGGCCTCATAAGTGCTATTCATCAGAAACACTTAGGCGCCATGAAATTGTTGGACTCCAGTGCCTTGGCCTCTGGGGAGTGTTGAGTTATATTTCCTACGTCTGTTGGGAAGTTGAGCTACAGTACCTGTACATCTTGCCTCTGGCTCGAGTTGAGAAATAAAGGCTTTGAGTTATGTAATAAGGGGGATAACTCTCTGGGATCGCGCAGCACCCAGAACAAATCTAATACACTTTTCCATACATGACAGTATTGCGCATAAAACGTATATAGCCTTCGCAATATATCATTTAAGTTACTATAATAAAAATTAATATTTTTGTACCGAAAGAACCTTAGAAAACTTACCTAAACCAACTAAATATATTTTAGAAAAGTTTACAATAATACAATAATAAACAACACAATGAAATACAGTTTTATCGTTAGGTTCAGAATGATTTTTGCAAAATTATTGTATACACAAATTATCGCTTGCCTCATTCCGCAAGAAGAGCATTGTTATTTAAGATAAAATGAAAAGTTTTACCTATTTGTATATATATATATATATATATATATATATATATATATATATATATATATATATATATATATATATATATATATATATATATATATATATATATATAATGTAACATATAGAGCAAACGAAACATATAGAAAAGGAATTTAAAAAGCTAATAATACCGTTTTTTTTTTAAAAAAAGGGACTGGGCAGCTGTGGAAAAAAAGTGTTTAGAAGCAGTATAGGATGTAGGTATTCATGGGACGTAGCAGCTATTTAAGCGATGTAGAAGTACAGAAGATATTCAGAAGTAGGGAGGGAGAAATAGAGAGAGTTTTTAAGAGAAAGGAAGATACTCAGCCCTAATATAGTGGAAGACACTCAGCCCTGGGAGAGAGAGAGAGAGAGAGAGAGAGAGAGAGAGAGAGAGAGAGAAGGAGAGAGAGAGAGAGAGAGGGTATTCGTGTGTACTGACCCGAGAAATATTTGCCAAGAGGGAGAGACGCTCTCAGCAACAACAAAAAAATACCTAGTAACAGAAATAATGACGAGCAGCAGCAGAAACGATAAACAAGAACGATGAAAAGAAAAGCCACGAAGAACGAACAGGAAGAACAAAAATAAATTATAGTATAACAGAGGGGTAAGAACAGACGTAATATCGAGAACAAAAATGAAGAACGAAAGCAGTGAGAAAGAAGAAACAGACAGCGAAAAACAGAAAAGAAATAAAGAACATAATTAGGAGAAAAGGAAAATAATCAACAAGAAACATCGAAGATAATCTGGAGAAGGAGCAAAAAGGTGCGTCCCGACGACCCCGGCAGTGTAGCAGTGACCACCTGGCAGTGTAGCAGTGACCACCTGGCAGTGTAGCAGTGACCACCTGGCAGTGTAGCAGTGACCACCTGCACCACCAGTGACGATACTCTGTGTAGCAGTGACCACCTGCACCACCAGTGACGATACACTGTAGCAGTGACCACCTGCACCACCAGTGACGATACGTTGAGTAGCAGTGACCACCTGCACCACCAGTGACGATACACTGTGTAGCAGTGACCACCTGCACCACCAGTGACGATACACTGTGTAGCAGTGACCACCTGCACCACCAGTGACGATACGTTGAGTAGCAGTGACCACCTGCACCACCAGTGACGATACACTGTGTAGCAGTGACCACCTGCACCACCAGTGACGATACACTGTGTAGCAGTGACCACCTGCACCACCAGTGACGATACACTGTGTAGCAGTGACCACCTGCACCACCAGTGACGATACACTGTGTAGCAGTGACCACCTGCACCACCAGTGACGATACACTGTGTAGCAGTGACCACCTGCACCACCAGTGACGATACACTGTGTAGCAGTGACCACCTGCACCACCAGTGACGATACACTGTGTAGCAGTGACCACCTGCACCACCAGTGACGATACACTGTGTAGCAGTGACTACCTGCAGCACCAATGACGATACACTGTGTAGCAGTGATCACATGCACCACCAGTGACGATACGTTGAGTAGCAGTGACCACCTGCAGCACCAGTGACGATACACTATGTAGCAGTGACCACCTGCACCACCAGTGACGATACATTGAGTAGCAGTGACCACCTGCACCACCAGTGACGATACACTGTGTAGCAGTGACCACCTGCACCACCAGTGACGATAAACTGTGTAGCAGTGACCACCTGTACCACCAGTGACGATACACTGTGTAGCAGTAACCACCTGCACCACCAGTGACGATACACTGTGTAGCAGTGACCACCAGTGACGATATACTGTGTAGCAGTGACCACCTGCACCACCAGTGACGATATACTGTGTAGCAGTGACCACCTGCACCACCAGTGACGATATACTGTGTATCAGTGACCACCTGCACCACCAGTGACGATACACTGTGTAGCAGTGACCACCTGCACCACCAGCGACGATATACTGTATAGCAGTGACCACCTGCACGACCAGTGACGATACACTGTGTAGCAGTGACCACCTGCACCACCAGTGACGATACACTGTGTAGCAGTGACCACCTGCACCACCAGTGACGATAAGTTGAGTAGCAGTGACCACCTGCACCACCAGTGACGATACGTTGAGTAGCAGTGACCACCTGCACCACCAGTGACGATACGTTGAGTAGCAGTGACCACCTGCACCACCAGTGACGATACACTGTGTAGCAGTGACCACCTGCACCACCAGTGACGATACACTGTGTAGCAGTGACCACCTGCACCACCAATTACGATACACTGTGAAGCAGTGACCACCTGCATCACAAGTGATGATACGTTGTGTAACAGAGACCACCTGCAGCACCAGTGACGATACACTGTGTAACAGTGACCACCTGCACCACCAGTGACGATACACTGTGAAGCAGTGACCACCTGCATCACCAGTGACGATACGTTGTGTAACAGAGACCACCTGCAGCACCAGTGACGATACACTGTGTAACAGTGACCACCTGCACCACCAGTGACGATACACTGTGTAACAGAGACCACCTGCACAACCAGTGACGATACACTGTGCAGCAGTGACCACCTGCAGCACCAGTGACGATACACTGTGTAGCAGTGACCACCTGCAGCAGCAGTGACGATACACTGTGTAGCAGTGACCACCTGCACCACCAGTGACGATACACTGTGTAGCAGTGACCACCTGCACCACCAGTGACGATACACTGTTTAGCAGTGACCACCTGCACCACCAGTGACGATACACTGTGTAGCAGTGACCACCTGCACCACCAGTGACGATACACTGTGTAGCAGTGACCACCTGCACCACCAGTTACGATACACTGTGTAGCAGTGACGACCTGCACCACCAGTGACGATACACTGTGTAGCAGTGACCACCTGCACCAACAGTGAGGATACACTGTGTAACAGAGACCACCTACACCACCAGTGACGATACATTGTGTAGCAGTGACCACCTGCAGCACCAGTGACGATGCACTGTGTAGCAGTGACCACCTACACCACCAGTGACGATACACTGTGTAGCAGTGACCACCTGCACCACCAGTGACGATACACTGTGTAGCAGTTACCACCTGCAGCACCAGTGACGATACACTGTGTAGCAGTGACCACCTGCACCACCAGTGACGATATACTGAGTAGCAGTGACCACCTGCACCACCAGTGACGATATACTGTGTAGCAGTGACCATCTGCACCACCAGTGACGATACGTTGAGTAACAGGGACCACCTGCACCACCAGTGACGATACGTTGAGTAGCAGTGACCACCAGCACCACCAGTGACGATACGTTGAGTAGCAGTGACCACCTGCACCACTAGTGACGATACATTGAGTAGCAGTGACCACCTGCACCACCAGTGACGATATACTGTGTAGCAGTGACCACCTGCACCACCAGTGACGATACGTTGAGTAACAGTGACCACCTGCACCACCAGTGACGATACGTTGAGTAGCAGTGACCACCAGCACCACCAGTGACGATACGTTGAGTTGCAGTGACCACCTGCACCACTAGTGACGATACATTGAGTAGCAGTGACCACCTGCACCACCAGTGACGATACACTGTAGCAGTGACCACCTGCACCTCCAGTGACGATACACTGTGTAGCAGTGACCTCCTGCACCTCCAGTGACGATACACTGTGTAGCAGTGACCACCTGCACCACCAGTTACGATACACTGTGTAGCAGTAACCACCTGCACCACCAGTGACGATACACTGTGTAGCAGTGACCACCTGCAGCACCATTGACGATACACTGTGTAGCAGTGACTACCTGCAGCACCAATGACGATACACTGTGTAGCAGTGACCACCTGCACCACCAGTGACGATACACTGTGTAGCACTGACCACCTGCACCACCAGTGACGATACACTGTGTATCAGTGACCACCTGCACCACCAGTGACGATACACTGTGTAGCAGTGACCACCTGCACCACCAGTGACGATACACTGTGTAGCAGTGACTACCTGCAGCTCCAATGACGATACACTGTGTAGCAGTGACCACCTGCACCACCAGTGACGATACACTGTGTAGCAGTGACCACCTGCACCACCAGTGACGATACACTGTGTAGCAGTGACCACCTGCAGCACCAGTGACGATACACTGTGTAGCAGTGACCACCTGCAGCACCAGTGACGATACACTGTGTAGCAGTGACTACCTGCAGCTCCAATGACGATACAATGTGTAGCAGTGACCACCTGCACCACCAGTGACGATACACTGTGTAGCAGTGACCACCTGCACCACCAGTGACGATACACTGTGTAGCAGTGACCACCTGCACCACTAGTGACGATACACTGTGTAGCAGTGACCACCTGCACCACCAGTGACGATACACTGTGTAGCAGTGACCACCTGCACCACCAGTGACGATACACTGTGTAGCAGTGACCACCTGCACCACCAGTGACGATACACTGTGTAGCAGTGACCACCTGCACCACCAGTGACGATACACTGTGTAGCAGTGACCACCTGCACCACCAGTGACGATACACTGTGTAGCAGTGACCACCTGCACCACCAGTGACGATACACTGTGTAGCAGTGACCACCTGCACCACCATTGACGATACACTGTGTAACAGTGACCACCTGCACCACCAGTGACGATACACTGTGTAGCAGTGACCACCTGCACCACCAGTGACGATACACTGTGTAGCAGTGACCACCTGCACCACCAGTGACGATACACTGTGTAGCAGTAACCACCTGCACCACCAGTGACGATACACTGTGTAGCAGTGACCACCTGCAGCACCACTGACGATACACTGTGTAGCAGTGACTACCTGCAGCACCAATGACGATACACTGTGTAGCAGTGACCACCTGCACCACCAGTGACGATACACTGTGTAGCACTGACCACCTGCACCACCAGTGACGATACACTGTGTAGCAGTGACCACCTCCACCACCAGTGACGATACACTGTGTAGCAGTGACCACCTGCACCACCAGTGACGATACACTGTGTAGCAGTGACCACCTGCACCACCAGTGACGATACACTGTGTAGCAGTGACCACCTGCAGCACCAGTGACGATACACTGTGTAGCAGTGACTATCTGCAGCTCCAATGACGATACACTGTGTAGCAGTGACCACCTGCACCACCAGTGACGATACACTGTGTAGCAGTGACCACCTGCACCACCAGTGACGATACACTGTGTAGCAGTGACCACCTGCAGCACCAGTGACGATACACTGTGTAGCAGTGACTACCTGCAGCTCCAATGACGATACACTGTGTAGCAGTGACCAACTGCACCACCAGTGACGATACACTGTGTAGCAGTGACCACCTGCACCACCAGTGACGATACACTGTGTAGCAGTGACCACCTGCACCACCAGTGACGATACACTGTGTAGCAGTGACCACCTGCACCACCAGTGACGATACACTGTGTAGCAGTGACCACCTGCACCACCAGTGACGATACACTGTGTAGCAGTGACCACCTGCACCACCAGTGACGATACACTGTGTAGCAGTGACCACCTGCACCACCAGTGACGATACACTGTGTAGCAGTGACCACCTGCACCACCAGTGACGATACACTGTGTAGCAGTGACCACCTGCACCACCAGTGACGATACACTGTGTAGCAGTGACCACCTGCACCACCAGTGACGATACACTGTGTAGCAGTGACCACCTGCACCACCAGTGACGATACACTGTGTAGCAGTGACCACCTGCACCACCAGTGACGATACACTGTGTAGCAGTGACCACCTGCACCACCAGTGACGACCACCCACCTGTGACGATACACTGTGTAACAGAGACCACCTGCACCACCAGTGACGATACACTGTGTAGCAGTGACCACCTGCACCACCAGTGACGATACACTGTGTAGCAGTGACCACCTGCACCACCAGTGACGATACACTGTGTAACAGTGACCACCTGCACCACCAGTGACGATACACTGTGTAGCAGTGACCACCTGCACCACCAGTGACGATACACTGTGTAGCAGTGACCACCTGCACCACCAGTGACGATACACTGTGTAGCAGTGACCACCTGCACCACCAGTGACGATACACTGTGTAGCAGTGACCACCTGCACCACCAGTGACGATACACTGTGTAGCAGTGACCACCTGCACCACCAGTGACGATACACTGTGTAACAGTGACCACCTGCACCACCAGTGACGATACACTGTGTAGCAGTGACCACCTGCACCACCAGTGACGATACACTGTGTAACAGTGACCACCTGCACCACCAGTGACGATACACTGTGTAGCAGTGACCACCTGCACCACCAGTGACGATACACTGTGTAGCAGTGACCACCTGCACCACCAGTGACGATACACTGTGTAACAGTGACCACCTGCACCACCAGTGACGATACACTGTGTAGCAGTGACCACCTGCACCACCAGTGCACACTGTGTACAGTGACACCTGCACCACCAGTGACGATACACTGTGTAGCAGTGACCACCTGCACCACCAGTGACGATACACTGTGTAGCAGTGACCACCTGCACCACCAGTGACGATACACTGTGTAACAGCACCACCAGTGACCACCTGCACCACCAGTGACGATACACTGTGTAGCAGTGACCACCTGCACCACCAGTGACGATACACTGTGTAGCAGTGACCACCTGCAGCACCAGTGACGATACACTGTGTAACAGTGACCACCTGCACCACCAGTGACGATACACTGTGTAGCAGTGACCACCTGCACCACCAGTGACGATACACTGTGTAGCAGTGACCACCTGCACCACCAGTGACGATACACTGTGTAGCAGTGACCACCTGCAACACCAGTGACGATACACTGTGTAGCAGTGACCACCTGCACCACCAGTGACGATACACTGTGTAGCAGTGACCACCTGCACCACCAGTGACGATACACTGTGTAGCAGTGTGCACCACCAGTGACGATACACTGTGTAGCAGTGACAGCACCACCAGTGACGATACACTGTGTAGCAGTGACCACCTGCACCACCAGTGACGTTACACTGTGTAACAGTGACCATCTGCACCACCAGTGACGATACACTGTGTAGCAGTGACCACCTGCACCACCAGTGACGATACACTGTGTAACAGAGACCACCTGCACCACCAGTGACGATACACTGTGTAGCAGTGACCACCTGCACCACCAGTGACGATACACTGTGTAGCAGTGACCACCTGCACCACCAGTGACGATACACTGTGTAGCAGTGACCACCTGCAGCACCAGTGACGATACACTGTGTAACAGTGACCACCTGCACCACCAGTGACGATACACTGTGTAACAGTGACCACCTGCACCACCAGTGACGATACACTGTGTAACAGTAACCACCTGCACCACCAGTGACGATACACTGTTTAGCAGTGACTACCTGCACAACCAGTGACTATACACTGTGTAACAGTGACCACCTGCACCACCAGTGACGATACACTGTGTAACAGTGACCACCTGCACCACCAGTGACGATACACTGTGTATCAGTGACCACCTGCAGCACCAGTGACGATACACTGTGTAACAGTGACCACTTGCACCACCAGTGACGATATACTGTGTAGCAGTGACCACCTGCACCACCAACGACGATACACTATGTAGCAGTGACCACCTGCAGCACCAGTGACGATATGTTGTGTAACAGAGACCACCTGCACCACCAGTGACGATACACTGTGTAGCAGTGACCACCTGCACCACCTGTGACGATACACTGTGTAGCAGTGACCACCTGCACCACCAGTAACGATACACTGTGTAGCAGTGACCACCTGCAACACCAGTGACGATACACTGTGTAGCAGTGACTACCTGCAGCACCAATGACGATACACTGTGTAGCAGTGACCACCTGCACCACCAGTGGCGATACACTGTGTAGCAGTGACCACCTGCACCACCAGTGACGATACACTGTGTAGCACTGACCACCTGCACCATCAGTGACGATACACTGTGTAGCAGTGACCACATGCAGCACCAGTGACGATACGTTGTGTAACAGAGACCACCTGCACCACCAGTGACTATACACTGTGCAGCAGTGACCACCTGCACCACCAGTGACGATACACTGTGTAACAGTGATCACCTGCACCACCAGTAACGATACACTGTGTAGCAGTGACCACCTGCACCACCAGTGACGATACACTGTGTAGCAGTGACCACCTGCACCACCAGTGACGATACACTGTGTAGCAGTGACCACCTGCAAGACCAGTGACGATACACTGTGTAGCAGTGACCACCTGCACCACCAGTGACGATACACTGTGTAGCAGTGACCACCTGCACCACCAGTGACGATACACTATGTAACAGTGACCACCTGCACCACCAGTGACGATACACTGTGTAGCAGTGACCACCTGCACAACCAGTGACGATACACTGTGTAGCAGTGACCACCTTCACCACTAGTGACAATACACTGTGTAGCAGTGATCTCCTGCACCACCAGTGACGATACACTGTGTAGCAGTGACCACCTGCACCACCAGTGACGATACACTGTGTAGCAGTGACCACCTGCACCACCAGTGACGATACACTGTGTAGCAGTGACCACCTGCACAACCAGTGACGATACACTGTAGCAGTGACCACTTGCACCTCCAGTGACGATACACTGTGTAGCAGTGACCTCCTGGATCACCAGTGACGATACTCTGCGTAGCAGTGACCACCTGCACCACCAGTGACGATACACTGTTTAGCAGTAACCACCTGCACCACCAGTGACGATACACTGTGTAGCAGTGACCACCTGCAGCACCAGTGACGATACACTGTGTAGCAGTGACTACCTGCAGCACCAATGACGATACACTGTGTAGCAGTGACTACCTGCAGCACTAATGACGATACACTGTGTAGCAGTGACCACCTGCACCACCAGTGACGATACACTGTGTAGCACTGACCACCTACACCACCAGTGACGATACACTGTGTAGCAGTGACCACCTGCACCACCAGTGACGATACACTGTGTAGCAGTGACCACCTGCACCACCAGTGACGATACACTGTGTAGCAGTGACCACCTGCACCACCAGTGACGATACACTGTGTAGCAGTGACTACCTGCAGCAATAATGACGATACACTGTGTAGCAGTGACCACCTGCACCACCAGTGACGATACACTGTGTAGCAGTGGCCACCTGCACCACCAGTGACGATACACTGTGTGGCAGTGACCACCTGCACCACCAGTGACGATACACTGTGTAGCAGTGGCCACCTGCACCACCAGTGACGATACACTGTGTAGCAGTGGCCACCTGCACCACCAGTGACGATACACTGTGTAGCAGTGACCACCTGCACCACCAGTGACGATACACTGTGTAGCAGTGGCCACCTGCACCACCAGTGACGATACACTGTGTAGCAGTGGCCACCTGCACTACCAGTGACGATACACTGTGTAGCAGTGGCCACCTGCACCACCAGTGACGATACACTGTGTAGCAGTGACCACCTGCACCACCAGTGACGATACACTGTGTAGCAGTGACCACCTGCACCACCAGTGACCATACACTGTGTAACAGTGGCCACCTGCAGCACCAGTGACGATACACTGTGTAGCAGTGACCACCTGCACCACCAGTGACGATACACTGTGTAGCAGTGGCCACCTGCACGACCATTGAAGATACACTGTGTAGCAGTGACCAGCTAAACCACCAGTGACAATACAATGTGTAGCAGTGACCACCTGCACCACCAATGACGATACACTGTGTAGCAGTGACCACCTGCACCACCAGTGACGATACACTGTGTAGCAGTGACCACCTGCAGCACCAGTGACGATACACTGTGTAGCAGTGACCACCTGCACCACCAGTGACGATACACTGTGTAGCAGTGACCACCTGCACCACCAGTGACGATACACTGTGTAGCAGTGACCACCTGCACCACCAGTGACGATACACTGTGTAGCAGTGACCACCTGCACCACCAGTGACGATACACTGTGTAGCAGTGACCACCTGCAGCACCAGTGACGATACACTGTGTAGCACTGACCACCTGCAGCACCAGTGACGATACACTGTGTAACAGTGACCACCTGCAGCACCAGTGACGATACACTGTGTAGCAGTGACCACCTGCACCACCAGTGACGATACACTGTGTAGCAGTGACCACCTGCACCACCAGTGACGATACACTGTGTAACAGAGACCACCTGCACCACCAGTGATGATACACTGTGTAACAGTGACCACCTGCAGCACCAGTGACGATGCACTGTGTAGCAGTGACCACCACCTGCACCACCAGTGACGATATACTGTGTAACAGTGACCACCTGCACCACCAGTGACGATACACTGTGTAGCAGTGACTACCTGCACCACCAGTGACGATACACTGTGTAACAGTGACCACCTGCACCAACAGTGACGATACACTGTGTAACAGTGACCACCTGCACCACCAGTGACGATACACTGTGTAGCAGTGACCACCTGCAGCACCAGTGACGATACACTGTGTAACAGTGACCACCTGCACCACCAGTGACGATACAATGTTTAGCAGTGACCACCTGCAGCACCAGTGACGATACACTGTGTAGCAGTGACCACCTGCAGCACCAGTGACGATACACTGTGTAACAGTGACCACCTGCACCACCAGTGACGATACAATGTTTAGCAGTGACTACCTGCACCACCAGTGACTATACACTGTGTAACAGTGACCACCTGCACCACCAGTGATGATACACTGTGTAACAGTGACCACCTGCACCACCAGTGACGATACACTGTGTAGCAGTGACCACCTGCAGCACCAGTGACGATACACTGTGTAACAGTGACCACCTGCACCACCAGTGACGATATACTGTGTAGCAGTGACCACCTGCACCATCAACGACGATACACTATGTAGCAGTGACCACCTGCAGCACCAGTGACGATACGTTGTGTAACAGAGACCACCTGCACCACCAGTGACGATACACTGTGTAGCAGTGACCACCTGCACCATCTGTGACGATACACTGTGTAGCAGTGACCACCTGCACCACCAGTAACGATACACTGTGTAGCAGTGACCACCTGCAACACCAGTGACGATACACTGTGTAGCAGTGACTACCTGCAGCACCAATGACGATACACTGTGTAGCAGTGACCACCTGCACCACCAGTGGCGATACACTCTGTAGCAGTGACCACCTGCAGCACCAGTGACGATATGTTGTGTAACAGAGACCACCTGCACCACCAGTGACGATGCACTGTGTAGCAGTGACCACCTGCAGCACCAGTGACGATACACTGTGTAGCAGTGACCACCTGCACCACCAGTGACGATACACTGTGTAGCAGTGACTACCTGCACCACCAATGACGATACACTGTGTAACAGAGACCACCTGCACCACCAGTGACGATACACTGTGTAACAGTAACCACCTGCAGCACCAGTGACGATGCACTGTGTAGCAGTGACCACCTGCACCACCAGTGACGATACACTGTGTAACAGTAACCACCTGCACCACCAGTGACGATACACTGTTTAGCAGTGACTACCTGCACAACCAGTGACTATACACTGTGTAACAGTGACCACCTGCACCACCAGTGACGATACACTGTGTAACAGTGACCACCTGCACCACCAGTGACGATACACTGTGTATCAGTGACCACCTGCAGCACCAGTGACGATACACTGTGTAACAGTGACCACTTGCACCACCAGTGACGATATACTGTGTAGCAGTGACCACCTGCACCACCAACGACGATACACTATGTAGCAGTGACCACCTGCAGCACCAGTGACGATATGTTGTGTAACAGAGACCACCTGCACCACCAGTGACGATACACTGTGTAGCAGTGACCACCTGCACCACCTGTGACGATACACTGTGTAGCAGTGACCACCTGCACCACCAGTAACGATACACTGTGTAGCAGTGACCACCTGCAACACCAGTGACGATACACTGTGTAGCAGTGACTACCTGCAGCACCAATGACGATACACTGTGTAGCAGTGACCACCTGCACCACCAGTGGCGATACACTGTGTAGCAGTGACCACCTGCACCACCAGTGACGATACACTGTGTAGCACTGACCACCTGCACCACCAGTGACGATACACTGTGTAGCAGTGACCACATGCAGCACCAGTGACGATACGTTGTGTAACAGAGACCACCTGCACCACCAGTGACTATACACTGTGCAGCAGTGACCACCTGCACCACCAGTGACGATACACTGTGTAACAGTGATCACCTGCACCACCAGTAACGATACACTGTGTAGCAGTGACCACCTGCACCACCAGTGACGATACACTGTGTAGCAGTGACCACCTGCACCACCAGTGACGATACACTGTGTAGCAGTGACCACCTGCACCACCAGTGACGATACACTGTGTAGCAGTGACCACCTGCACCACCAGTGACGATACACTGTGTAGCAGTGACCACCTGCACCACCAGTGACGATACACTATGTAACAGTGACCACCTGCACCACCAGTGACGATACACTGTGTAGCAGTGACCACCTGCACAACCAGTGACGATACACTGTGTAGCAGTGACCACCTGCACCACTAGTGACAATACACTGTGTAGCAGTGATCACCTGCACCACCAGTGACGATACACTGTGTAGCAGTGACCACCTGCACCACCAGTGACGATACACTGTGTAGCAGTGACCACCTGCACCACCAGTGACGATACACTGTGTAGCAGTGACCACCTGCACCACCAGTGACGATACACTGTGTAGCAGTGACCACCTGCACCACCAGTGACGATACACTGTGTATCAGTGACCACCTGCAGCACCATTGACGATACACTGTGTAACATAGACCACCTGCACCACCAGTGACGATACACTGTGTAGCATTGACCTCCTGCAGCACCAGTGACGATACACTGTGTAGCAGTGACCACCTGCACCACCAGTGACGATACCCTGTGTAACAGTGACCACCTGCACCACCAGTAATGATACACTGTGTAGCAGTGACCAACCGCACCACCAGTGACGATACACTGTGTAGCAGTGACCATCTGCACCACCAGTGACGATACACTGTGTAGCAGTGACCACCTGCACCACCAGTGACGATACACTGTGTTGCAATGACCACCTGCACCACCAGTGACGATACAATGTGTAGCACTGACCACCTGCACCACCAGTGACGATACACTGTGTAGCAGTGACCACCTGCAGCACCAGCGACGATACACTGTGTAGTAGTGACCACCTGCACCACCAGTGACGATACACTGTGTAGCAGTGACCACCTGCAACACCAGTGACGATACACTGTGTAGCAGTGACTACCTGCAACACCAGTGACGATACACTGTGTAGTAGTGACCACCTGCACCACCAGTGACGATACACTGTGTAGCAGTGACCACCTGCAACACCAGTGACGATACACTCTGTAGCAGTGACCACCTGCAACACCAGTGACGATACACTGTGTAGCAGTGACCACCTGCACCACCAGTGACGATACACTGTGTAACAGTGACCACCTGCACCACCAGTGACGATACACTGTGTAACAGCGACCACCTGCACCACCAGTGACGATACACTGTGTAATAGTGACTACCTGCACCACCAGTGACGATACACTGTGTAGCAGTGACCACCTGCACCACCAGTGACGATACACTGTGTAGCAGTGACCACCTGCACCACCAGTGACGATACACTGTGTAGCAGTGACCACCTGCACCACCAGTGACGATACACTGTGTAGCAGTGACCACCTGCACCACCAGTGACGATACACTGTGTAGCAGTGACCACCTGCACCACCAGTGACGATACACTGTGTAGCAGTGACCACCTGCACCACCAGTGACGATACACTGTGTAGCAGTGACCACCTGCACCACCAGTGACGATACACTGTGTAGCAGTGACCACCTGCACCACCAGTGACGATACACTGTGTGGCAGTGACCACCTGCACCACCAGTGACGATACACTGTGTAGCAGTGACCACCTGCACCACCAGTGACGATACACTGTGTGGCAGTGACCACCTGCACCACCAGTGACGATACGTTGAAGCAGATGTGAATTATTATTATTATTTTATTAGCAATAGTATTATAATTATTATTATTATTAGTTTTCTGTTATTAGTTATATTATTATTATGTTTACTATTATTGTTATTTTTGTTATTATTATTGTTATTGGTATTATAATTCTGAATCAGATTTGATCGCACAGAGATTTAGTTTGTCTGCGAGGAACACTGACAGGAAGGATGACGTGTCCGCAGCAACAGAAGTGAAGATGGACAGAAAGAAGAATAAATGAGCAAGAATGAACAATGAATAATTTCACGTTGTCGTTTTTTTCTACAATACGTGTACGAGGTATATAGTCCTAGCTGACATCAATGACATACTACTATATAGAAAGCCGCTTGTTATTCAGAGCATTCCGGGCAAATTTAGTGAGTTTTGTCCCAGGTTGCTACCCATACCAGTCGACTAATACCCAGGTACCCATTTTATATTGATGGGTGAA
>NC_091293.1:33411148-33414355 GCF_038502225.1 Cherax quadricarinatus | reverse complement strand
TATTGATGGGTGAATAGGAGCAGCAGGTGTTTTATGGAAACACGTCCTAATGATTTCCAGCCGTACCGGAGATTCGAACTCCGGACCTTAGTTGTGAACTGAGTGCGCTTAGCGGCCGAGCTGCTGGACACCAAAAGATAAATTATAAACAGATAAATGAATAATAAACCAGCGAGAAATGAATTTATGAACTTTAGAATGAACGGCAAACAGAAACATGAACGATGGAAGGAGGAAAAGAGACTATGGAACATCCTTTATTCTCTTCCCTCCCCTCCCTCCTCTTCTCTCTTCCCTCCCCTCCCACCTCTCTCTTATATTCTCTTCGGTCCCCTTCCTCCTTATTCTTCCTCCTCCCTCTCCTCCCCTTTATTTTCTTCTCTCCTCCTTCTTTTCTCCTTCCCTCCTTCCTCACACACACACACACACACACAAACACACACACACACGCACACACACACACACACACACACACACACACACACACACACACACACACACACACACACACACACACACACACACACACTGCTCTTTGCTAATTTTGTCACAATTAATTGAAAAAACAATTTAAGTTTTATATGAGGCCGCTGCCTGTGCCATGTAATACTGGCACATTTGCTCTCTCAACAGAAAATGATTCTCAAATTACATTGCAAGCTGGTACTCGAGCATAAAAGTCTTCCCTCTAGTAGTGCTGGAGTCATTAGTCATCTCTCACATTCACACACATCTCCTTAACCCCTTCCCTTCTCTGTCATTTTCAATGAGTTACATCTTCCTCCGTTCTTCCTCCTATTCAGCTCCTGTGCATAAATTCTCTTGGACATTCTTTTCGCTGGCATCTGCCCCTAATCTCATCTCCTCATCCCCTCCCCTCCCCTACCCTAAACCTCCCACTTCCTTCCTTCACATCTTTCTCCTCCTTTTCCTTCTCCTTCCTTCTCCTCCATCTTATTCTCCTTCTCCCCTACTCCCACCCCTCCTTCTCTTTCCCCCTTGTTCATCTCCCTTCTCTCCTTGCTCTTCTTCTCGTCGCTCTCCCCCTACATCATCTCTTCCCACCAGGTTTAGACACTCTCATCATGGCTGGTGAGGGGTATTAGGCAGATCATAGGTCGTTATCTTGTCTCTCGCCTCACTGATACGATCCTTTCTCAAACATTCCTCAGTTTTGTTGTTGCTGCCTCAGCTCCTTACACGTCGTTAAAAATCTGTGGTAGTGTTACTGCCTCAGCTTATTTCACATTGTTTCGAACATGTGTTGCTGAGCTCCGAGCTCTGTGTTACCTGAACGTCTGTTGTTCTGCTACTGTGGCATGAAGCTCCTAAAAATTCTGTGCTTCTGACCGTTTGATGGCAAAAAAAAGTTTCATGAAATTCAAATTTTCTATAACGAAAGTTTTGATAATCGTGTTTCTGAGATTTTTTTTTCTTTTTTTCTGACCTCGTCCGTACGTGACTTTTTTGCCGCTTTAAGAATACTCTGTTCTGATGAATCTCACATTCTTCTCTGCCCTTCTTTATTTTTCACGCTCACACACACACACAGGAGACAGGAGCTGAGTCTCGACCTCCCGTGCAACCACAATTAGGTGAGTACACACGCACACACATAAAAGCTACAAAAAAAATGGAGAAAGTGGGCAATGAGGATTTCTTGGTACACACCCCCACAGTAAGGGAAAATCTAAAACCTTAAACAACATACGAATAATGTAATTAGGAGAGTGGAAAATAATTCTTCACAAAGAATGCTGTTGTAGAAGCGTAGAAGCCTATATTAAAGTCAAAGAAATAGCGTGAGGCCAAGACCATAGGAAGCAACAAATGGGTTATTTGAAATAAGTAATAAAAATAATGGTGAAGAGATCAGTTTTTTTTTTATTAAGATCTAATTCATTTCAGCTCTCCCGTTCTTGGCTGAAAATTTCGTAGTACAGACGATAATGTAAATAAAAATATATTTTGTTGCTGATCAAGCTTTTGTTGGGACAACATTTGGCTCTGTGTAAGACTTATCCAGTCTTGACTTAGTAAAGCTCTACGTATAATGAAACATGACATAAAAATAATGCTCTACACAAGGTGAAACATATGATAATGCTCTATACAGAGCGAAACATGACAAGATAAAGCTCAACACAGAGTGAAACATGACAAGATAAATATCTACACAGAAACGTTATCTTAATAAGACATTCTTCCACAGACAGTATCTTCGTTATTATCTGCAATATTCCAGGCAAATAGTCTATTACTTATTAAGGATAACAATGTGTTCTCAGTGAGTAAAAACAAAGAACTGAAACAATCTTATGAATTTCCGCTTAATGTAATTTGATTTCTTACAAAATGTATGATCTAATGAATGTCCTCGCAACGCAGGGTGCACTGTATGGCAGTTAATACTGTTATATTGTTCATTTTAATTAAGTACATCATCCTAACATCTCTTATAAACCTGGTGTGGCATTCAACTCCCTCCCTTCTTCCTTCCTTCCTTCCTACATTCATTCAGTCTGTGATTCATTATTGGCCACTTCCGTATGAGTGGCGTGATACGGACGCTTGGGATGTAGGCAGGAGATTAAACTCTTAAACTGGTAGTAAGAAGGGAAACATTCCCCAGGTGCGGCAGTTGTCACTTTGTCTGTTTCCTGAGAGCTTAATTTTTGGGAGGAGTGAAGGGGAAGATTATTATTATAATCATGGGGGAGCGCTAAACCAGTAGGATTATATAGCACACTGGGGGGGGGACGGAAGGTATTCAGGCTTAATTCGGGGAACTGGAGCACAGATCCAATTCCCTAGATCAAGAGCCCCTCACCAGCGTCAAGGAGCCTCCCTTGAGGGGTGTGAAGGGGAAGAGGGAGAAAGGAGTGCTAGCCAGTTTGTGGTGGTGATGGTGTTGTAGGCTATGACTTTTTTGGGGGCTATCCTAAGTAATTCACACTATGTATGATAATTGTATTTATGTGTACCTGTGCCTAAATAAACCTGCTTATTTACTTAGCAGCGATGGTTGTGGTGGTCTGCTTATCTGGGAACAGGACAGGTACTTCCCGACACAGGTTTCTGTCAGATAATGAGGCGTTGAATGATAAAGTAACTGCTGGCCAACCCCAGCTAGTTCTCTCACTCGATTTTTACTGAGCCGAGGATTCGAAACCATGGTAAATTCCACCCTAACAAACGTAGCATTTA
>NC_091293.1:33391148-33408648 GCF_038502225.1 Cherax quadricarinatus | reverse complement strand
GATTGGACAAATATATGAGTGAAGAAGGCTGTATTTGATCAGCATGTGAGGTACCGAAGCAAATTCTTGGGTAGCTCTGGGATAAGTTTGGAGAAATTCATGGGTGGGAATGAGTGGTTTTGATAAGGATACGGCTTGTATGGGTCAGTAGGCCTGCTGTTCTTATTTGAGATTTGGGAAGGAGGGGCCAGGGGTCAAAGAGGCAGATGAAGACTCAAATGAATGTTAGAAAATAAGCTTTCACTCTTAATATAGTAAATAAAGAGCATTAGGTGAAGAGGAGGAGGAGGAGGAGGAGGAGGAGGAGGAGGAGGAGGAGGAAAGGGCAAAAACAATACATCGTTATGAAGAATAAAAAGGCACAATATTGTAACTGGAACATTACACAGACAACCCGCACATGGTGTGACTAGTCAATGGTCCAAGTCGGACCGAAACGTCATCATAAGTTTCACTCTCTTATGTGCGAGTTTTTTGTGATAGTTATGAAAATAGGTGCGACAAGGCACTTCAGACCTGGAGTTCTTTTAAGCTGGTCAATAGAAGATGAGAGGCTGAGTCAGAAGCTCAGATTCAAAACTGCAAATTCAGGAAGGGGAGTACAATTAGGTGAGTACACACACACACACACACACACACACACACACACACACACACACACACACACACACACACACACACACACACACACACACGCACACACATATGTATGTCGGAAGGGATAGATTCAGAGGCGTACCTGTTCGCGGACGATGTGACGCTAATGAGGAGAATACAAGAGAAAGAAAATCAGGTAAGCCTACCAGGGGATCAGGACAGGCTGCAGGCCTGGTCCGACAAATGGCTCCTGGAGTTTAATCCAGCAAGTGCAAAGTTTTGAAACTTGGGAAAGGACAATGAAGACCGCAGAAGGAATACAACCTAAGAAGTAAACGGCTGCAAACTCATTCAAGGAAAAGGATCTTGTGGTGAACATCACACAGAACACATTTCCTGAAGTCACATTAACCAAATAATTGCTGCAGCATATGGGCACCTGGCAAACCTAAGAATAGCACTTCGATATCTAAGTAATCCACAACGCTGTACACCGAATACGTCAAACCTATTAAGGAGTAAGCAGCACCAGTTTAGAACCCACATCTAGTCAAGCACGTCAAGAAATTAGAGAAAGTGCAAAGGTTTCCAACAAGATTAGTTCCGGAGCTAAGAGGTGTGTCCTATGAGGATAGGTTAAGGGAAATAAACCTGACAACACTGGTGGACAGGAGGGATAAGGGGGACATGATAACGAAATATAAAATACTGAGGAATTGACAAGGTGGATATGGACAGAATGTTTCAGAGATGGGACACAGCAACAAGGTGTCACAGCTGGAAGTTGAAAACTCACGTGAATCATAGGGATGTTAGGAAGTTCTTCAGTCATCGAGTTATCAGGAAGTGGAATCGTCTGTAGAATGATGTAGCGGAGACAGGATTCATATTTAGCTCTAAAAAGAGATACGATAAAGCTCATGGAGCAGGGAGAGTGTGAGCCTAGTAGCGGGGCCAGGGAACTATAATTCGACTCCTTCAACCACAAATATGTGAGTACACACTCTCTCTCTCTCTCTCTCTCTCTCTCTCTCTCTCTCTCTCTCTCTCTCTCTCTCTATCTATCTATCTATCTATCTATCTATCTATCTATCTATCTATCTATTTATCTATCTATCTGTCTATCTGTATGATTATCTCTTTTCTATATGCTTGTTTCGGTGTGGAGATTACACCTTAGTGTGGGAGGGGACAGTCGCGTGCGTTTGTGCTCCGTCAAAAACTGCGTGTTTTGATAGTAGCAGAAGGAACAGAATGCGGGAAATAAGCGTGTGCAACCATAAAGTGCATATACTCCTTTGAACAAACAAAAAAGGAATATCAGTGAACGCTAAATAGGAAAATATGGATTATAGTGTCACATGGAGAGTGCCGGTGGAGAAACGGTTACCGTGGGAAATAGACCTGACCAGCACTAGTGAATTATTGCCGGATGTCGACACAAGTGGAAATAAACAAATATCGATCTATCTATAAGTAATATAGTGAGTGACAAGGATATATATGTGCAGTGACATAGTGAACTAAATTGTAGATAAGAGTAATCTTAATTATCCCCAAGTATAGCGTACAATATATAGTGTAGATAGGGGAATATCTTACAAGCGACTGGCACTAGCGAACTATTGCCAGAGGTCCAGTGAAGTGTTAATAACGGATAAGTAACTACTATAGTCATAAGATATGAAACGAGTGGTGGTAGCATTGAGGTGCAGGGAATCACAGCATACATAAATTGAGCATACAACCGTTACCTCTACTAAACAGGAAATAATCTTTTCCATAGAAGTGTAGGGTAAAGTTAGCATAGGCCTAGCTGCTCTGTAAATAATAAAACAATGATCCCAGTATAACGCAGTGAAAAGTGTATTTTGAAAGAATACAGTGTATATCCTTGAGATAAACAGTGTACAGCACTACATAAAAGGAATTTAAATAATAATAATAATAATAATAATAATAATAGTAATAAAAAAAAATAATAGTGAAGTGTGGCAGTGTGGGCAAGTCTGCCCGGCTCACACCCACCCTACACCCACCACCCACCCTACACCACCACCCACATACTGCAAACTTGGTTTGTATAAATACATCTTGCATATTACTGGCACCAGCAAGAGAAAGGTAAAGTGGAAATCAGTTTTCTTCCGTGGCATACAGAGTGTAGTAGGATACAGACAGGATGTCAGCACAGCATATCTGTGGGACATGTAAAAAAATCCTTGGAAGGAAATCCAGAATCACATGCAACCTATGCTCTTCCAAACACCATATCTCTTGTACTAGACTAAATACAGCCTCAAAAAATGACCTCGAACTAGCAAGGTGCTTCTGGTTGTGCAATAAAGATGTAGAACTTTGGGCAGGTATCAGAAAGGTACTAAGGAGAGTAATAAATGATAAAAATAATCAAGAAAACAAGGATGACCTCTTGGATAGTCTACCAAAAATATATAAAACATGGGAGCAAGAGATAGTGTATCAAAAAATGCAGAATGTCCATACCACAACAGATGACTCGAAACTATCTAGTCACCCACATGGTGCTAAGCCAGACCCATCCCCCAGTCATAGCACTAATACCCACAGTGCTGGTGCTGGCCCAGGCTCCCCCAGGCATAGCACCAATACCCACAGTGCTGGTGCTGGCCCAGGCTCCCCCAGTCAAAGCACTAATAACCCACAGTGCTGGTGCCCCAGGCTCCCCCAGGCATAGCACTTATACCCTCAGTGCTGGTGCTGGCCCAGGCTCCCCCAGGCATAGCACCAATACCCACAGTGCTGGTGCTGGCCCAGGCTCCCCCAGTCATAGACCACAGTGCTGGTGCTGGCCCAGGCCCAGCTGCTGACCCAGACCCAGCCCCAGCCCCCAGCCCCAGTGCTGACCCAGACCCAGCCCCCAGCCTTACTGCCAGCCCAGACTCTCCTAGGGACACTACCCAAACCACCACAAAAACAGTAAATATACAACCATCTAAAACCGTAAATATACAACCATCATTGCACAAGACCGTGGCCCACAGTACAGATGTTGGAGAGGAGTCTCCTCCTTCTTCCTCTACTGGGGAAAGTAGATGGAATCCAGGACGGGGTGGCCCTGGCTTGGATACTGAGGATTATAGTGCAGTCCCAGAACCTGCAGAAATTGACAACACACCTCCCAACAATTCTCAACCAAAGGTGAATTTGTGCAAATATTATGCTTGGGGCATCTGTAAGCATGGAATAACAGGGGAAAAAAATGGGACATGCAACTTTGACCATCCCAAAAAATGTAGCGACCTCCTGTCTAAAGGAGTGTGTCGTTCTTCTTCCTGTACTTTCTTTCACCCAAAAATGTGCCACTCCTCGGTCCTCCAGAAGCAGTGTTACAACATCGAGTGCCCTGCATACCATCTAAAAGGGACCAGGAGGCACAGACCCCACAAGACAAACAATAGTAGCTACGACAACCCAACTCCAGGTGATTTTTTAGTGGCAGGAAACGAAAAAAGAAAATGGAAGGAAATAACAAAAATAGTCCACCACCTTGGAGCCTTGTTGGACTGGAGGCGCAGCCAGTGGCCACCCATGGCCCTCCAGAATTACAACTACTGATGCCAATAACAAAATCCCCCCAACAAACACAGAATACAACCTCGTTCATATTTGCTAATATACAGGGCCTTAAGCCATCCACCAACAACAAAATACCTTTTATCAGTGGACTTCTAGTGGAGTCTAATGCAATGTTTGCAGCCTTCACAGAGACTCACACAAAAGATCACTTTGACAGTGAAATATGGATAAGTGGTTACAACCTTTTTAGATGCGACAGAAAAAACAGGCAACAAGGGGGGGTTGGCCTGTATGTCAAAGAGTCCCTTATCTGCACGGAGTTGCTGAACACCACAAATGAGGTAGTTGAAGTTCTATCAATAAAGATCGAGAACCAAAACCTAGTCATTGTGGTTGTATACAAGCCACCAGATGCAACCTCACAACAGTTCAAGGAACAGCTACTGAAAATCGATTACTGTTTGGAAAACCTTCCAGCTCCATCCCCAAACATCTTACTGCTTGGTGATTTCAACCTAAGGCATACAAAATGGAAGAATGTAGCAAATAATGTTATAGCTGAAACAATCCCCGGAGGTAGCGCAGATGAAAGGTCACACACACATGAGCTACTAAGTCTCTGCGAAAAACACACCTTAAGCCAGCAGATAGTGGAGCCAACAAGACTAGAAAACACACTTGACCTTATCTTCACAAATAATGAGGACCTGATAAGAGACATAAGAATATCAAAAACAACTAATTCCGATCACAATCTAATCGAAGTCCAGACGTACATGCATAGGGGTCCTGAACAGCAGAATGCATGTACCTGTGAAGGTGTCTTCACAAAATACAATTTCAACAACAAGAACATCAACTGGGACCAGGTAAACCATGTCCTAAACGAAACATGTTGGGAAGATGTCTTAAATGACATGGATCCAAACCAGTGCCTTGAAAGGATCAACTTCCTGGTAGCCAAAGCATGTTCTAGGCATATTCCCCTAAGAAAGAAGAAGAGCAGGAGTAAACTGGAGAGAAAAAGATGCTCCCTCTACAGAAGACGACGAAGAGTCACTGAGCTCCTCAGGAGTGCTAGAATATCTGATACACGAAAGGAGGCGCTGACCAGGGAAGTGGAAACTATCGAACTTAAGCTAAATGACTCTTACAGGAACCAGGAGAGGCAGGAGGAGCTTAAAGCTATTAGTGAAATTGAAAGAAATTCAAAATATTTCTTTTCATATGCCAAAAACAAGGCAAATACCACATCTAGTATCGGGCCCTTACTCAGACAGGATGGGACTTACACAGATGACAACAAGGAAATGAGTGAAATATTGAAATCCCAGTACGACTCTGTGTTTAGTGAACCACTAATCGGTCTGAGGATCGACGACCCAAATGATTTCTTCATGAATGAGCCTCAAAACTCCATAAATGTATGCCAGATTTCCGACATTACCCTAACTCCGATAGATTTCGAAAAAGCCATTGACAACATGCCTATGCACTCAGCCCCGGGCCCAGACTCGTGGAACTCTGTTTTCATTAAGAACTGCAAGAAACCCCTCTCGCGTGCCCTAAGTACACTATGGAGGAGGAGCTTGGACATGGGTGAAATTCCACAGTCACTTAAAACAACGGATATAGCCCCACTCCATAAAGGTGGCAGCAAAGCATTAGCTAAGAACTATAGACCAATAGCTCTGACGTCCCACATCATAAAAATCTTTGAAAGAGTGCTAAGAAGCAGGATTGCAAATCACCTGGATTCCCAAAATCTGCACAATCCAGGGCAACATGGGTTCAGGGCAGGTCGCTCCTGCCTCTCACAACTACTGGATCACTATGACATGGCCTTGGATGCACTGGAAGAAAATCAGAATGCAGATGTAATATACACAGACTTTGCAAAAGCATTTGACAAATGCGATCATGGCGTAATAGCCCATAAAATACGTGCTAAAGGAATAACTGGGAAAGTGGGGAGATGGATCTTCAACTTCCTAACAAATCGAACACAAAGAGTAGTGGTCAACAGAGTTAAATCGGAGGCTGCCATAGTGAAGAGCTCTGTTCCACAAGGCACAGTACTCGCCCCCATCTTATTCCTTATCCTCATATCAGACATAAACAGAGATATACACCACAGCACCGTATCATCCTTTGCGGATGATACTAGGATCTGCATGAGGCTGTCATCTGCTGAGGACGCGGTTAACCTCCAAGAAGATATAAACAAAGTTTTCCAGTGGGCAACGGTAAACAATATGATGTTCAATGAGGACAAATTCCAACTACTCCGTTATGGAAAACTGGAGGAGATAATAACTAGAACAGAGTATACTACTGACTCCGGCCATACAATAGAGCGGAAAAATAATGTAAGGGACCTGGGAGTAGTAATGTCTGAGGATCTCACTTTCAAGGATCACAACAGTGCCACGATCGCACGTGCAAAGAAAATGATAGGATGGATAATGAGAACTTTCAAAACGAGAGATGCCAAGCCCATGATGATCCTTTTCAAATCACTTGTTCTCTCTAGGCTGGAATACTGCTGTACATTAACATCTCCATTCAAAGCAGGTGAAATCGCAGATCTAGAGAGTGTACAGAGATCCTTTACTGCACGTATAAGTTCTGTCAAGCACCTTAACTACTGGGAACGCTTGGAAGCACTTGACTTGTACTCGTTGGAACGCAGGAGGGAGAGATATATCATAATCTACACTTGGAAAATCTTGGAAGGAATGGTCCCAAATCTGCACACAGAAATCACTCCCTACGAAAGTAAAAGACTGGGCAGGCGATGCAAAATGACCCCAATAAAAAGTAGGGGCGCCATTGGTACACTAAGGGAAAACACCATAAGTGTCCGGGGCCTCCCATCAAGCATTAGGGGAATTGCCAATAAACCCCTGGCTGCCTTCAAGAGAGAGCTGGACAGATACCTAAAGTCAGTGCCGGATCAGCCGGGCTGTGGCTCGTACGTTGGACTGCGTGCGGCCAGCAGTAACAGCCTAGTTGATCAGGCCCTGATCCATCGGGAGGCCTGGTCATGGACCGGGCCGCGGGGGCGTTGATCCCCGGAATAACCTCCAGGTAACCTCCAGGTACTAACAGCTCACAAAGAAACTCAGAGGACCTGAGAGGACAAACAGTGACAGACTGTTTAAAACGAAGGTCTGGGGGACACGAGGGCACATATTTTGTCATAACCATAACCATAACTTTTAAAGGGGGGGGGGTATCGGTACGCCAGTGGAAGATCTTGGTCAGATAACCAAAATCTTCATCCAGCTGCGGGTCATCATACGACTAAGACTCATGTCAGGAAATACTTGTCTTGTTTCCTGTTTCCTGACAAACGTTACCTAACCTAACACGTGGGCACAGCTCAGACGACTCTCAGAGATCTCGTAGGAATTACTCCGGCTGGCAAGCATGAAGTGATATAACTTGGAGGTGGAGGAAGCAAGGACCATTCACCGTTTTATTTACTTTTACTTGGGCTATTGTATCCATACGCATGTTCCTGTAATTATACTGTAACGACACATAGGCTCCAGTAATTACCTGTTACCGCTCACTAAGTGACACAGGAAGTCCTATTTATGGAAATGTAACGAAAACCAGTAAAATTTTTTTAATTGGATCCTGCAACTAAAATGGTGTTTCGTAAAGTTAGTGAAGCCAATGTAACTGATTTAATGAATAATTATTTGTATATTATTTTTCTGGGGCTGTGTGAACGTTATTATTAGGTCCAAATAATACATTCCAGATTGAATCTATATTATTATTATTGTTTCTTTTGTTTTTGCTTGTTATTATTATTATCACATGTTATTATTATTATTATTATTATTATTATTATTATTATTATTATTATTATTATTATTATTATACTGTTGATAGGAAAGTGCTACACCTGTACAGACCATTAGGAATAGAAAGCATTCAAATTTGCTCCGAAGTGCATGGATAGCTCCAATTCCTTGAAACAAACACCCGCAACCGGGAGCAAGCCTCTCCCCTCCTTCTCTCCTTCCCTACCCTTGAAGGAAGTGAATCTGTAACAACAGCCAGGTCAAGGGAGTGACTTGATGCTGGTGAAGGGCTCTTGATTCAAACAGCCGGAGCTATATTTCCCTCGGAACACAGTTGGCTGCGTCTCATTCTCCAGGCGCTGTGTGACCCCTGCGACAGGGATGGGGACTGGCAAGTGTGCTAACTACTGGACCTGCCGGATCTACTGAGTCATCCAGTTATTGTTATTTTTGTTGTTGTTATTATTACTATTATTATTATTATTATTATTATTATTATTATCATTATTATTATTATAATCATCATCATTATTATTCTGTTGACAGGAGAGCGCTATACTTGTACAGCCCTTTGTAAATAGGAAGCAATCACATTTGCTTCAAATAATAATAATAATAATAATAATAATAATAATAATAATAATAATAATATACTACTACTACTACCAAAATAATAATAATCATAACAATAATAATAAGCCACGGGGAAGTTAGCATGTCCCCCACTGGTCTGGTGGTTACCACACTGGCCTGTAAGTGTTTAGGTCTCTCCTGCCGTGGGTTCGATCTCTCACGCGTTCCGTGATTTGTATGAAATAGAGTTACTACGATTTCGTAATTCGTAATGATTAATAATCTATGAAATGGCGATATATTTAACGAGAATATTTTTAAATCCGAAGTGTGGTATACAGAGTGTATCTTTACGGTTGTATGAGGTATTATCCAAAGTCGAGGTTGTATGAGGTATTGTCCAGGTATCGTCAAGGCTTATTTGAGGTATTTCTCAGGTATCGTCAAGGCTTGCATGAGGTATTACCAAGGAATCGTTAAGGTTGTATTCGGTATTACCCAGAGATCGTCAAATTATGTAAGCGGCATTACCCAGGTATCGTCGAAGTAAAAGATATTACCCAGCTATCGTTAAGGTTGTATGAAGTATTACCCAGGTATCATTAAGGTTATATGAAATATGACCCAGGTATCTTCAAGGTTGTGTTAGGTATTACCCAGGTATCGTCGAAATAAGAGGTATTTCCCAGGTATTAGCAAGAAACATGCTAGTAATATTAGGGTGTGGGTTACCCAGGTATCAGCAAGAAACATGCTAGTAATACCAGGTGTGGGTTACCCAGGTATCAGCAAGAAACATGCTAGTAATACCAGGTGTGGGTTACCCAGGTATCAGCAAGATACTTGCTAGTATTACCAGGTGTGGGTTACCGTGGTATCAGCAAGAAACATGCTAGTAATACCAGGTGTGGGTTACCCAGGTATCAGCAAGAAACATGCTAGTAATACCAGGTGTGGGTTACCCAGGTATCAACAAGAAACATGCTAGTAATACCAGGTGTGGGTTACCCAGGTATCAGCAAGAAACATGCTAGTAATACCAGGTGTGGGTTACCCAGGTATCAGCAAGAAACATGCTAGTAATACCAGGTGTGGGTTACCCAGGTATCAACAAGAAACATGCTAGTAATACCAGGTGTGGGTTACCCAGGTATCAGCAAGAAACATGCTAGTAATACCAGGTGTGGGTTACCCAGGTATCAACAAGAAACATGCTAGTAATACCAGGTGTGGGTTACCCAGGTATCAGCAAGAAACATGCTAGTAATACCAGGTGTGGGTTACCCAGGTATCAGCAAGAAACATGCTAGTAATACCAGGTGTGGGTTACCCAGGTATCAGCAAGAAACATGCTAGTAATACCAGGTGTGGGTTACCCAGGTATCAGCAAGAAACATGCTAGTAATACCAGGTGTGGGTTACCCAGGTATCAGCAAGAAACATGCTAGTAATACCAGGTGTGGGTTACCCAGGTATCAGCAAGAAACATGCTAGTAATACCAGGTGTGGGTTACCCAGGTATCAGCAAGAAACATGCTAGTAATACCAGGTGTGGGTTACCCAGGTATCAGCAAGAAACATGCTAGTAATACCAGGTGTGGGTTACCCAGGTATCAGCAAGAAACATGCTAGTAATACCAGGTGTGGGTCCGGTCATGGAACAAGCTTGAAATATGGAAAGTCATTTCTCATTCAATCCTGAGCAATGTAACGCCTCAGCTGAATACCTCGATCCTGAGGAGACAGGCAAGGATCGTCAGCAGCTGAGATAACGGCCTCGTTACTGGCGAGGATGGTCAGCAGCTGGGGTAACGGCCTCGTTACTGGCGAGGATGGTCAGCAGCTGAGGTAACGACCTCATTACATTCCAGTGGCTAAGTTCCCAGTGCACTCAGATCACATACTGAGGGTCCGTGGCTCGATCTCCAGCACGGATGGAAACGTTAGGCATGTTTCCTTACACTACCTGTCCCTGTTCACCTGGCAGTAAGTAGGTACCTGGGTGTTAGTCGACTTTGGTTGGTCGCATCCCACACAGGGCTGGGCTGGGTTTGAGCTGAGACAGGATAACAGTTCCTAGCCTGTAATATTGATCACTGAAATAAAAACGATCTTTGGAAGCTAATTATAGATGGTTTACTTTACCTCTTCCATTAGTTTTGATCCAACATTCTTATTCAAGGCTTAGAATACCTCGTTTACCTTTCTCCAAATTACTATTATTATTATTATTATTATTATTATTATTATTATTATTATTAGTAGTAGTAGTAGTAGTAGTAGTATCAGTAATAGTAGTAGTAGTAGTTGTAACAGTAGCAGTAGTAGTAGTAGTAGTAGTAGTAGTAGTAGTAGTAATAGTAGTAGTAGTAGTTGTAACAGTAGCAGTAGTAGTAGTAGTAAAGTAAGGTAGTATTACTATCATCATCTTAGTAAAATTTTATATAAACTCCGTCCTCGGGTAATAGTTTATATATAAGGATTGACCTTAATAATACTTTTCAGAGTGCAGGCACTGATTTCTACATGTCCGAACCACCTCAACAACCCTTCCTCAGCCCCTCTGGACAACAGTTTTGGTAATCCCGCACCTCCTCCTAACTTCCAAACTACGAATTCTCTGCATTATATCACACCACACATTGCCCTCAGACATGACTTCCACTGCCTCCAGCCTTCTCCTCGCTGCAACATTCATCACCCATGCTTCACACCCATATAAGAGCGTTGGTTTTTATATATAGTCTGTCTCCTTATATACATTAAAAGGTGATATCACAATATTCTGTGAGATTTTGATAAGCGCTTTTGTGATTTTCACATTAAAGTTCTTTGATAAGCCTCCTTGTTCATCTGCTATCCTATTCTATATATATATATATATATATATATATATATATATATATATATATATATATATATATATATATATATATATATATATATATATATATATGGCCCTGCCTCATGGCGAGCGAAAATCACATGACGCCTTAACCCACTGAACTACACAATCCTACAAGAACCAAGCACCCAGCCAAGCTACGTTTGTTACTCTTGGTTCGAGGACATACAGTGGTGTGGGTGCCTCTAAGCTAATTGTATTCTTATCCCCGTTTGGTGTACTAGCCTTCACAAGCAGTATATATATTATTGTGGCCTTATGGTCACTTTCTTCAACTTTCTTTCAACAATATGTGATTTATTGAGAAATATAGAGGTACTGTATAATAACTTATGCAGATATAAATCTAGATGTACTCCTGTTAACCCTTTTGAGGCCTAGTTCCTAGGCCTTTTTGTGTATTCATATGCTGTTGCGCACCTTCCATAGGATGGATATGGGTACACAATAAACTAGCCGCTTCGGCAGCAAAATCTAATCTAAATAGTCTGACTCTGGTAATATATTTTACATAAAGTCTAACCCTAGCAATAGTTAATATATTAAGTCTGGCCCTTTTATAGATAATATATATTAAGCCTGACCATAGTAATAGATTTTATATAAAGTGATTTTATTGGTGTATTCTTGGTTTATTTTTTCTCATATTTGATACTGTAATTTGTAGAGGGCGATACTGGGACCAGCTGAGAGCCTGACCATTCATTCGGCATCAGACTTGACTTTCTAGAATCTTTCAAAAGCATATGATTTCTAATTGACAGCACTGCATGAGGAGAAGCTGCGAGTGGTTGCCCGTCGCGTGGCGTAAGAGCTTTTTTTTATACCTCTCCGCTTAAAAACTAGCGCCCTCTACCTCTCTTGTTCTCCTTTTACCTGTCCTGCCTTCCGTCTACCTCTCCTACCCTCCATCTACCTCCTCTCCTGACTTCCAGCTACCTCTCCTGCCTTCCGTCTACCTACTGATTCTCTACCTACAGATTCTCTACCTACCTACCTACCTACCTGCAAGCCAATTACCTCCCTGCCTGCCACCATCCTCATCCACCTTGCCACCATCCTCATCCACCTGACCACCACCACCACAACCACACTCCCCTCCACCTCTTTCCCCTCTGATCTATGTATCGCCTTGTGGGTGGGTCTGGTCGATACCCCTCTCGCTTCTGGGCTACAGACTCCCACCCCCCGGCTCCCCGGTTCACCCAAATCTCCCCAGCCTCTCCCTCTCTCTCTCTCTCTCTCACACACACACACACACACACACACACACTCCTTAATTCACTCTAATGTAGATATGTCACATTGTTTCGCTCTACGAGGTTATTCTAGGTATAAGCTGCTTAGTGTTTTTTTTTAATGTGGGCTGAAGATCAGTGTGAAAGTATTATGTGAACGCTATATATATATATGTAAAATCTACTTATCTATCGACTTGCTTACTCTTAATTAGGCAATTAAGGTGGGCCATTGTGTTGTTCTCGGGAAAGTAAATGAATTCAGCTTTTTAAATGGTTGTTGTCAGTAGTAACAAGTAAATTAGAGACAAAAAAATGGCAGATGAAGCTAGTACTGAGACGACGAGTCACTCTGCAGGTTATGTTAGAAGCCAGAAGCTTGATAAAGCTTTTTCGCAGAGCGAAACGTTGTCCGAAGAAAAGCTCCCTCACATTTTTGTGTTAGTGTGACTGTAAATGGTTTAAGTCAGGCTGAAACGTCGCCGTAAGCTTTTCTTTTTCCTAATTGCGGCTTATTTCTGAATTGTTCCAGTCACGGTATTGTGCCTTTTTGTTCCTACTACCTTTGTAGTACCTTTGATATACCTTTGATGAGTTTCGAGAATTTTTCTACTCACGGAGCTCGGCCTTCCTTCCCCCCTTTCCGTCCCTGAGCCAGGCCCGTCTCTTGCTTGTCTGGTCAGCCAGGCTGTTGCGGCTGGCGGCCAGCTGACCCACATACAAGTTTGGCAACGTACGCCTTTCCTTCGCTATTGTTAGCAGTAATTTCAACCCTGGTGAGTGGCCGTAGGATGATATCTCCAGCGATCTGAGAAGTCATTCACATAGGATCTTTTCTCGGGTATTTTATGCCAGCAAAGAAAAGAAAATGAGACTAGGGAAGAAATAAGAAAGGTAAGGTCATGGTTAAGAGGAGAAGTAAAAGGAGGAGGAGGGGTGAAGGGCGGTGGAAAGAGAATGGGGGCGGAGGGCTAAAGAGGAGTGAGGAGAGCAAGCAGGTGAGAGGTGAGGGGAGGGTGGGTTTAGGGGAAAGAATAAGGAAAGGGGTGTAGGATAAGGGATGATGGGAGGCGTAGGAGTAGAACAGGGTGAGGGGAGGGGTGAAGGGAGTGGTGAGGGTATGGATGAATGTGAGAATAAAGGGAAAGTGAGAGAATGGGTGAGGAGAGGAGTGAGGGGGGAGGGGGAGGGAAGGAATGGGGTAGAGATAATTAGAGAAGAAGGAAAAGAGAGGAAATGGTTCAGGGTAAGGAGTGAGGTGAGGGAGAAGTGGAAGAACTGAGGGGAGTGAGTAAGAAGAGGAGTGAGTGGAAGGAGTGGGGAGAAAAGTGAGAAAGAGACAATGGAAGGAGAGAAGGGAGGAAAGAGATGGCTAAAGTCGAGGAGTGAGGGGAAGGAAGGTGTGAAAAGTGGGGTGAGGGGAAGGCAGGAGTGAAAAGTGGGGTGAAGGGAGGAACGTGAGGAGAAGTGAGGGAGGAGTAGTAAGGGGAGGAGAGGACGGGATTGCAATAGGAGTTACGCAGACTAAAACTTAAGTCATCTGAAAGTAATTAAGGCTAGTGATGGCTGGGGTACTAGGAGAGGCAGGGAGAACCAGGAGAGAAGTGGGAGAGCAGGCAGGGATGAAGAGAATGGAGGAAGGATGGGAGAGACGAGGAGGACGAGGAGGACGAGGAAGAATGGGACAGACAAGGAAGGGGAAAGAATGTGAAAGATGAGGAAGAATTGATGAAATAATGAAGAAATGGGAGAGAGAAACAGACGAAAAAGGGGCAAGAAGTGGAATAAGCGAATGAGAGCTGAAAAGAAATGGGACTTGAGAAAAAAAGAAAAAAAATAGTAAAGAAGCTAGGAAGGAATTCTGGAGTTAGAAACTGGAGTAGAAGAGAAAGTTAGAAGTTCAGCCTGGAAGTTAGAAGGTCAGCCTGGAAGTTAGAAGTTCAGCCTGGAAGTTAGAAGTTCAGCCTGGAAGTTAGAAGTTCAGCCTGGAAGTTAGAAGGTCAGCCTGGAAGTTAGGTCAGCCTGGAAGTTAGAAGGTCAGCCTGGAAGTTAGAAGTTCAGCCTGGAAGTTAGAAGTTCAGCCTGGAAGTTAGAAGGTCAGCCTGGAAGTTAGGTCAGCCTGGAAGTTAGAAGGTCAGCCTGGAAGTTAGAAGTTCAGCCTGAAAGTTAGAAGTTCAGCCTGGAAGTTAGAAGTTCAGCCTGGAAGTTAGAAGGTCAGCCTAGAAGTTAGGTCAGCCTGGAAGTTAGAAGGTCAGCCTGGAAGTTAGAAGTTCAGCCTGGAAGTTAGAAGTTCAGCCTGGAAGTCGTTTCTGGGGTCAACGGCCGCGCGAACCAGTCCCCGATCAGGCCTCCCGGTGAATCAGGGCCTGATCAACCAGGTTGTTAGTGCTACCCGCACGCAATCCACCGTACGTGCCTCCTCAGTGATTACCTTCAGGGTAGATTTCTAAGCGTAGGTCTCAACGGGACAGAGTCAGCAGGACACTCTGTTGGTGTAAGTGTTTAACAGGGAAGTGTGCTTGGGCCATTGTTATGGGATGTCTACTTTAATGACCTTCTTCATCTCATCCCAGAATTCCAAGTATATACAGGCGAATGGACTCTGACATTTACTTATCCAAGAGAGAAAATACCACGTGCTCTAATTTACATCAATCATCAACATACAGCTATATCAGTCAGGGGAAAACGGTACAGGTCTCATTTGTTCCTAAGAAAACACAAATGAAGATGGTCTCAAGGCACCATAATAGTAATGCTGGAACAGTGGTAAGAATGAATGGGAAGATGTTTGTACCCGGAGACGAAGCTGATATCCCTGGGGCGAAATTTGACTCCAAACTGACTATGAAGAAACATGTTGTTTATCATGCAAACAAAGCAGCCAGGAAGCTTATAACAATTCGACTTGTTTTGCATCTATTCGACAGTAGGGTTTGCAAAGTTTTTGAATGAGGCACAAGTGCGCTCAAACCTTGGGTATGCTACGCTTTCTTGGACTGCCTGCCCTCCGCCTCATCTGCAGCTTCTCGACAGAAAAGAGAGCAGAGCAAGACGCCTCATCTCTCGCCTGGACCCAGCCTGGATAGATATGTCCTTTCAGCAAAGCCTTCAACACAGGAGGGATGTGAGCGGCCTTACTTTTATGTACAAGGCCAATATTGTCAAAGCACCACACTTGACTCCACTCCGAGGACAGCTAGAAGTGAGCTTCAACACGACAAGTCGGGCAGTAAACAGCAACTACACTCTGACTGTACCTTTCTCCACAACATCACTTCATCTGAGATCATTTATTCCTAGGATAACGCGTGTCTGGAATATGTTCGTGCTGCATAACGACATCATCGAAATAAAGTCAATTGACCAAATGAAATCGCTGGCTCACACTTCATCCTGTTCCATATTTGTATGTTGTATAATAAAAAAGTTTTCCAATGAGCTGGTGTAGGTAACAGCTCTTACCTTGTAATTAAAGTTAGAACCTTAAATTAACCTTGGAAAATCATGTGCATAAGAGAGAGAGAGAGAGAGAATGAGTATGAGATAAAAGGAAAATCACGAGACGTAGGAATGAGAAGATAGTATGGAATGAAAAGAGAATTCCATGGGAAAACAAATAAGTCTTAATTAAGGAGACAAAGACAGAAGGCGCAACAAGAAAGACAAGGCTACAAAATAATAATTAATATCCAGGTCAGTAGAAAACTACAACGCACATACACGCACGTGCGCGAACGCGCGCACACACACGGACATATACACACACACACACACACTTTCTCTTACAAATACACACACACACACACACACACACACACACACACACACACACACACACACACACACACACACAAGTAGAGTGCTGGACCTTGCTAGTTTGATTACTCCTCACCGTACCCGGAATTCGTACGTGATACCTGAGCTGGCCTTGCCCTAAGCCGCTCACCCATGCTCTTGGCTGAGCACCCTAACCCTGGACCACACCTTCCTTGTACCGGCAACCCCTTCCCTCGGCCTATTGCCCATTCCCGGTCCCCTTCCGCTCCCTTCAATGCCCGGGCCACCACAGCACCCTGCATTAGCAGGTCGTGTTGTGGCCGTTGTAATGTATCTGTTAGACCAAACCTTCTCCCACTTATTGTTGTTTATTGACGGGTCGAATGGAGCCCACTGCAATTGCAATTATGGAGAAGGCTGGTACCATGCAAACTGCCTGGCTAAATTACCTCAACCCGAAAGAGGATAATTCTGTTACATAAAAGTTGAAAAATGTATGAGACTGCAATCGACTAAAGGCAAGAAGATCTGCAGGTGGAGTTAGACGAGTGACGGGTTTACCTCACCAAGCTGAGGAAGTAAGGAACACTGGATGCGGGAATCCTTTTATCGTGACGATTTACCCAAGGATGAACTGTAACGCCACAATTAAAAAGATTTTCCCCTAACGCCATGATCTGCCATAGCTTTCCTGGCTAATGCCACCTTTGTCATCTCAACGTTCTGTCTGATAGAAGGATGGCATAGCAAAGTGAAATGTCTGTTAATAAATGTTCCTTTTCTGTTAATGTCTTTGTGCTAAGGTTCCTGTAGGTATATAATAAAGATACACATGCGGGTGTTGGGACATTCACTGAGTTTACGTTTCTCTCGTCAGGGGTTTCTTCAGTCCGGAAAAGAGAACAAGAGACAATGAATTTATATAGTACCGGAGGCCAGATACGACGAGCAGCCTTGTGCGCGGAGAGGAGCTGGGAAAGGAAAAGCACGGGGTGTGTCCGGGTAAGTGATGGCTGTGTCCTGCTTGGGTA
>NC_091293.1:33343648-33386148 GCF_038502225.1 Cherax quadricarinatus | reverse complement strand
AGATAGATAGATAGATAGATATATGTATGTGTGCGTGTGTGTATATATATATATATATATATATATATATATATATATATATATATATATATATATATATATATATATATATATATATATATATATATATATTACACAGAGGAAACGAATCGTCCTGTTTCAATAACAACTGTGCTTACTCTTGTCAATATCTACTTAAATCTAACAAAAAATATTTTCTGCATGGGAAGACAAATTTTCAATGTAAATCTGCCCTGTCGTTCTCATTTGTGGTGGTTTAACAGTGACAACATTGAGCGCGCAGCGCTCTGGTGAAAGGGGAAGAAGCATTTGCCCCAGTCATTGTGACTCACCCCTCGTTTTTACGAGCTGAGGAAGTGAGGGAGCGGTCCAGGCAATTGTAAACATCAGTACGTAGGCCAGCGTTTATCTAAAGAGATGAGAGAGAGAGAGAGAGAGAGAGAGAGAGAGAGAGAGAGAGAGAGAGAGAGAGAGAGAGAGAGAGAGAGAGAGAGACATCTGAGATCATATATCCCCAGGATGACTCGAGTCTGGAACACATTCGTACAGCATAATGATGTCAACGAGATAAAGTGAGTTGATCAAATGAAAATGCTGGCCCACAGATGGCTCCAACTTCATCCTGTTCCCTACTTGTATGTCTCATAACAATAAAAATGCTTTCAAATGAGCTGATGTAGGTAACAGCTCTTAGCTTGCCAATAAAGTTAGGAATCCTTAACTTGTAAATAGCTTGTCAATAAAGCTATAGATCCTTAACCTAGTCAAACCCTGTGTAAAGAGAGAGAGAGAGAGAGAGAGAGAGAGAGAGAGAGAGAGAGAGAGAGAGAGAGAGAGAGAGAGAGAGAGAGAGAGAGATGGGGGGAGTGGGGAGGGAAAGGGTCAAGAAGATATAATGCCACCTATTAATCCACAAGATGGGATTGTCATTACCAGCAATTAAAAAAACTGACCGTATAGCGGTTCATTTCGCTGCAACGAAGCAAGTGCTGGACCCAGAGAGTCCACTTTCTTAACAAATTGCAAGGAGGAAGACCATCCCCTTACACATCCTTTGACATACGAAGACTGTTGGACGTACCTTCTTCTGGGACCTTCAACCTCACGCCTGAGCAGACATCTACACTCAAACGTTTATTTACATTAAAAAGAGTAATTTGAAATGTGATATTCGCATCATCTTTGACAAGACAGCTGCTGAATGAGTGACAGTGAATGTATTTCTTTTTATGGATCACTTATCTCTTAAAGAAACACCCAGTGTGGTAAATGAAGGGATGCTCTCCAACTCTGATAACCTATTTCAAAATACTATTGACGAAATACAGATGATCGTTGTTCCCTGACAGTTTGACATTACTGCTGATCCTGATGTGGAAATGAGTGAAGGAGATATAGCGCTCAGAGAGGAATTTGATTATAAGTGGGATGAAATATAAATGAACTGACAGAAAAGAAAAGCCTCGCAAATATGGAGGGTAAGAAGAGAGTAAGTAGGTATAAAGTTTGTCATGAAACAAGACAAGTGTTTCCTGATGCGGGTCTTAGTCATATGATGACCCACAGCTGGAGTTTTTGGGTCTCTGACCGAAACCTTCAGCTGGCTTCCCGGTCCACTCCTAATGGCAGTAAGGTACATCTTGAACATGGTCGACTGCAGTGGCCGCATACTCACCCTGAGTATGAACCACACTCCTGGTTAGCCTACCTTTCGTCCCATCTCCAATTTCTGCATTCGGTAGGGGACCAGCAGTATGACTTCCCTGTAATTATTACATAGCTTGGATGGCCTTGTCATTTCACCAGTTTTCAGCACCGGAGAGATATTCGTTGATAGCTGAAAAAATATCGATTATACCAGAAGTCGGGGAGCCATCGGCCAATTTTACCTAGACCACACGGTTGTCAGTTGACCAAACGAAATCGCTGGCCCACAGATGGCTCCAGTTTCATCCTGTTCCTAACCTAGTTAAACACGGAGTAAAAAAAACTTTTAAACTTCACTTTGGAATTCTTAGTCAGTGTCTTGTGTAACCTATACATAAAACTGAGAGAGAGAGAGAGAGAGAGAGAGAGAGAGAGAGAGCGAGGGAGACAGACAGACAGACAGACAGACAGACAGGCAGACAGACAGAGAAGAGATAGATAAAGAGAGAGATAGAGAGAAAGTGAAGGAGGGAGGGGAGAAGGGAGGAAAAGAGAGAGACATACAGCTAGGAGAGGGATAGATAGTAGAGGAACGAAGAAACAGAACGAGAAGAAAAGTAAGGGAATGAAAATGGACAACAACAACAACACAACAAATACTACAGAAGAGTAACAAAAGATGTATGAACTCTAAATAAAGTTAACCGAGTGGAAGGGAAATGAATAAGAGAGAGAAAAAAAGGGACTGAACGAGATATGGGAACACTCGTCGAATGGAGGGAGAGAGGAAGAAGAGAGAAAAGAAATGAATATGAATGACAGAGAGAAATACTGGAAGAGGCCGCAAGAGGAATCGACATTTCAGAAGTGGAAACGGAGAGGGAAGGAGAGAGAGAGAGAGAGAGAGAGAGAGAGAGAGAGAGAGAGAGAGAGAGAGAGAGAGAGAGAGAGAGAGAGAGAGAGAAAGAGAGAAAGGTATGATAAAGCTCATGGAGCAGAGAGAGGGAGGACCCAGAAGCTTGTCAATAAATTGAGGAATCCTTAACCTGTAAATAGCTTGTCAATAAAGCTAGGGATCCTTAACCTAACCTTGTCAAACCCTGTGTAAAAGAGAGAGAGAGAGAGAGAGAGAGAGAGAGAGAGCCTGATGAACTCATTCCACCTCTAAATCGACAGGATGGGACCACCTCTATTAGTAGTCAAGACAAGGCGGACCTCTTTGCTGAACACTTTGCTACCAAAATGCAAGTTCCTGATCCAGCTAGAACTGTGTCAAAACTGTCAGTGGTGACAGTAAGGCAGGAGGAGGTGCATTTCCTTCTTAAATCGCTTGACCAAGAAAAGGCCCAGACAAGTTGAGCCCAAGACTGCTGAGAAGATGTGCAGACCAGTTAGCAGCACCTCTAACTCGTATCTTTCAGCACTGCCTAGCACAGAGTAAATGGCCCTCTCTTTGGAAAGAGGCAAATGTAGTCCCTGTTCACAAAAAGAAGAGCAGAGCAGAAATCAGCAACTACAGACCAGTGTCATTCCTGTCAATCACTGGTAAGATCTTCGAGACAATAATCTCAAGACAAATGACAGAGTTTTTTGACTACCACTCACTACTTTGTGATCATCAATATGGCTTCAGGAAAGGTTACTCTGCTGCTGATCTGTTGTTAAACCTCTCCACTAAGTGGCACCAGTCACTAGATGAATCCAAAGTCAGCTGTGTGGTAGCACTGGACATTGCTGGCGCTTTCGACCGGGTGTGGCACCAGGGCCTCTTAGCAAAACTTCAAGCACTGGGAATTGCAGGCTCTACGTTATGTCTCCTCAGTGATTACCTTCATGGTAGATCTCTAAGTGTAGTTCTCAATGGAACGGAATCAGCAAGACATCCTATTGGGGCAAGTGTTCCACAAGGAAGCGTACTGGGACCATTATTATTGAATGTCTACTTCAACGACCTTCTTCATCTCATCCCAGATTCACATGCATATGCAGACGACTGTACACTGACATTCACTTATCCAAGAGAAGACATGCCAGCTGCTCTAAGCTACATCAATCACCAGCTGAGAGCTATATCAGCTTGGGGAAATAGATGGCAAGTAACATTTGCACCTGAGAAAACACAAATGATGATCGTCTCTAGGCACCATGATGGTAATGCTGGTGCAGTAGTAAGGATGAATGGGAGGGTGTAGGCACCTGGAGAAGAAGTTGATATCCTTGGGGTGAAATTTGGCTCCAAACTAACCATGAAGAACCATGTTGTAAATCTTGCAAACAAGGCAGCCAGGAAGCTTACAGCACTTCGCCGTATGTCGCATCTGCTTGACAGTAGAGGTTGCAAGATTCTGTACGAGGCACAAGTACGCTCACACCTTGAGTATGCTCCACTTTCTTGGTTTGCCTGCCCCCCCTCTCATCTGTGACTGCTTGACAGAGTAGAGAACAGAGCAAGACGTCTTATCTCTTGCCTGGACCCATCCTGGATAGATCTGTCATTTCAGCAGAGCCTTCAACATAGGAGGAATGT
Source organism: Cherax quadricarinatus (assembly GCF_038502225.1). Classification (NCBI taxonomy): domain Eukaryota; kingdom Metazoa; phylum Arthropoda; class Malacostraca; order Decapoda; family Parastacidae; genus Cherax; species Cherax quadricarinatus. The sequence continues at coordinate 33,381,953 of NC_091293.1, read as the reverse complement.
GGGTGGCCTTACTGTTATGTACAAGGCCAATATTGTCAAAGTACCACACTTGGATCCACTTCGAGGACAGCGTGAAACAAGCTTTTATGCTACAAGACGGGCAGAAAGCAGCAACTTCACTCTGGTTGTACCCTTCTCCAGAACATCACTCCATCTGAGATCATATACACCCAGGATGACTCGAGTATAGAACACATTCGTACAGCATAATGATGTCAACGAGATAAAGTCAGTTGATCACATGAAAATGCTGGCCCACAGATGGCTCCAACTTCATCCTGTCCCCTACTTATATGTCTCATAACAATAAAAATGCTTTCAAATGAGCTGATGTAGGCAACAGCTCTTAGCTTGCCAATAAAGTTAGGAATCCTTAACCTGTAAATAGCTTGTTAATAAAGCTAGGGATCCTTAACCTTGTCAAACCCTATGTAAAAAAAAGAGAGATAGAGAGAGAGAGAGAGAGAGAGAGAGAGAGAGAGAGAGAGAGAGAGAGAGAGAGAGAGAGAGAGACAGACAGACAGACAGACAGACAGACAGACAAACTGACAGAGACAGACAGAAACAGAAAGAGACACAGGGACAGACACACACACATACACACACACACACACACACACACACACACACACACACACACACACACACACACACACACACACACACACACACACACACACAGCATTCCGACATCTTAATAAGGAATCGTTCAGGACCCTGTACAGCGTGTACGTTAGGCCCATATTGGAGTATGCGGCACCAGTTTGGAACCCACACCTAGCCAAGCACGTAAAGAAACTAGAGAAAGTGCAAAGGTTTGCAACAAGACTAATCCCAGAGCTAAGAGGTATGTCCTACGAGGAGAGGTTAAGGGAAATCAACCTGACGATACTGGAGGACAGGAGAGATAGGGGGGACATGATAACGACATACAAAATACTGAGAGGAATTGACAAGGTGGACAAAGACAGGATGTTCCAGAGATTGGACACAGTAACAAGGGGACACAGTTGGAAGTTGAAGACACAGATGAATCACAGGGATGTTAGGAAGTATTTCTTCAGCCACAGAGTAGTCAGTAAGTGGAATAGTTTGGGAAGCGATGTAGTGGAGGCAGGATCCATACATAGCTTTAAGCAGAGGTATGATAAAGCTCACGGTTCAGGGAGAGTGACCCAGTAGCGATCAGTGAAGAGGCGGGGCCAGGAGCTCGGACTCGACCCCCGCAACCTCAACTAGGTGAGTACAACTAGGTGAGTACACACACACACACACACACACACACACACACACATACACACACACACACACACACACACACACACACATACACACACACACACAAAGTTTAAATTAATAACAAATGCGTGAAAAGGAAAGAAATGAAAAATAAGAGAAGTATAAAAAAAAGGTCTAAAAGAGAAGTTACAGAGGAAATGTATGTAAAAATACGGAAATGTAATCGACAAAGGATAACAAGAGAATAATATTAGAAGGGAAAATAAATTATGATGACAGAAGATAAGAGAGAAGAATGCATTGAGAGGGAAGAACAAACAGGAATGCAAGAGGCGGATGGACGCTGGGAGATGAAGTAAACATGAGAGGAAAAAATAATGGAGAAGAGGAAAAAGGAAAGAGAGAAGAGAGAGGGACTGGAGTAGAGAAAGAAAAAAACGAAGGGGAAAGTAAGGGAGGGAGAGAAAGAGTGTGTGTGTGTGTGTGTGTGTACTCACCTAATTGTACTCACCTAATTGTGATTGCAAGGGTCGATTCACAGCTCCTGGCCCCGCCTCTTCGCTGGTCGCTACTAGATCCACTCTTCCTGCTCCGTGAGTTCTGTCGTACATCTTCTTGTATGTATCCTGCCTCCACTACACCATTCTCCAGACTGTTGCACTTCCTGACAACTCTGCTACTGAAGAAATATTTCCTAACATCCCTGTGACTCATCTGAGTCTTCAACTTCCAACTGTGTCCCCTTGTTGCTGTGTCCCATCTCTGGAACATCCTTTCTCTGTCCACCTTATCAATTCCTCTCAGTATTTTATACGTTGTAATCATGTTCTCCCTGTCCCTCCTGTCCTCTAGTGTCGTCAGGTCGATTTCCCTTAACCTATTCTCGTAGGACATTCCCCTTAGCTCTTGGACTAGTGGCGTTGCAAACCTTTGTACTTTCTCTAATTTCTTGACGTGCTTGACTAGGTGTGGGTTCCAGACTAGTGTTGCATGCACAAGTATTAGCCTGGCATACACTGAATGATTCCTTACTGAGGTGCCGGAACGCTAATGTTAGGTCTGCTAATCGTCGAAATCCTGCTGCAGTTATTTAGTTAATGTGTGCTTCAGGAGATGTGCTCGGAATTGTACTCACCCCAGATACTTTTCCTTGAGTGAGGTTTGCAGTCTTTGGCCCCCTAAACTGTACTCTGTCTGCGGCCTTCTTTCCCCTTTCCCGATCTTTATAACTTTGCATTTTGTTGGGTTAAACTCAAGGAACCAGTGGCTGGACCAGGCTGGCAGCCGCCTGTCCAGATCCCTTTGTAATCCTGCCTGGGCCGCATCCGACTGAATTCTCATTAGCTTCACATCTTCTGCAAACAGAGAAACTTCTGAGTTTGTCCCTTCCGTCATGTCAGTCACATAAGCCAGAAACAGCACTGATCCTAGGACTGACCCCTATGGAACCCTGAGCGTCACAGGCGCCCACTCTGACACCTCGTTACGTACCATGAGTAGTTTTTACGTCCCTGTCAGGTATGTTTGTTTGCGCGCGCGCGCGTGTGTGTGTGTGTGTGTGGTTGCAAAGGTCGAGACTCAGCTCCTGGCCCCGCCTCTTCACTGACCGCTACTGTATCCTCCCTCTCCCTGCTCCATGAGCTTTATCATACCTCGCCTTCAAACTATGTATGGCTCCTGCCTCCACTACATCACTTGCCAGACTATTCCACTTCCTAACAACTCTGTGGCTGAAGAAATACTTCCTAACATCCCTTTGACTCATCTGAGTCTTCAACTTCCAATTGTGACCCCTGACCTCTGGAACATCCTGTTTCTGTCCACCTTATCTATTCCACGTAGTATTTTATATGTCGTTATCATGTCTCCTCTAACCCTTCTGTCCTCCAATGTCGTCAGGCTGATTTCCCTTTATCTTTCTTCTAGGACATTCCCCCCTTAGCTCTGGAACTAGCCTTGTTGCAGACCTTTACACTTTCTCTAATTTCTTGACGTGCTTGACCAGGTGTGGGTTCCAGACTGGTGCTGCGTACTCCAGTATGGGCCTAACGTACACAGTGTTTAGAGTCTTGAACGATTCCTTACTGAGGTATCGGAACGCTATTCTCACGTTTGTCAGGCGCCTATATGCCGGAGTAGTTATATGGTTAATGTGTGCTTCCGCCGACGTGCTCGGTATTATACTCATCCCAAGATCTTTCTCCTTGAGTGAGGTTTCCTGTCTTTGGCCGCCTAGCCTATACTCTGTCTGCGGTCTTCTTTGCCATTCCCCGATCTTCATGATTTTACATTTGGCGGGGTTAAATTCTAGGAGCCAGTTGCTGGACCACGCGTCCAACCTGTCCAGGTCTCGTTGTAGACCTGTCTGATCCTCATCTGATTTAATTCTCCTCATTAACTTCGCATCATCTGCAAACTGGGACACTTCTGAGTCTATCCCGTCCGTCATGTCGTTCACATATACCAAGAATAGCACTGATCCCAGGACTAATCCCTGTGGTACCCCGCTCGTCACAGTCGCCCACTGTGATACCTCATCACGTACCATGACTCGCTGTTGCCTCCCTGTTAGGTATTCTCTGATCCATTGCAGTGTGTGTGTGTGTGTGTGTGTGTGTGTGTGTGTGTGTGTGTGTGTGTGTGTGTGTGTGTGTGTGTGTGTGTGTGTGTGTGCGTGTGTGTGTTTATGTGTTTGTGTGTGTGCTTTTGTGTGTGTTTGTGTGTGTGTGAGGGTGTGGGTATGTGTGTGTGTTAAATTACATGCCCTGTTACTCCATCATGGTCTGGGATCCCGACACACCTTCGGACCCCTACACATCATTGGACCCAACATATGTCCGGACTCCGACACTTCATCGGCTCCAGGCATGTTTCGTAAACCATCAACCTTTTCTTGTGCCTTTAGTGGTTTACACCCACCATCAATGAAGCTCATAACATTTTTTTTTACAAAGGGGCTTTTTTCTCTGGCGTATTAAAAGCAGTGGACCATGATCAAGAAAATGACACTTTGTGTATTTGGAATAAGACAAACTTTATCCTGTATTGAAGCATTGCTGACAACAAAATTTACGTAAATAAGGAGAAATCGGAATGGGGGACCCGTGACTAATGGTGTTCTACAGTAGTAAGCAATGGACCCTTGTTGTTCACGATGTACATAAGAAACGTAAGTGAGGGACTAATTGGACATAAATTAATTTGACAATAAATAAAAATAGGCCCACAAAAATATTCCGATGAACACACTAGAGAGCTACAGGATGGTCTGGAATAATCGTAAATAGTTTTTAAATACTAGGCTTATCCTGCCCTAACCAGACACAGCTGTCACGTGTGTAAGAGTCCAGTACTGCTGGAATACTTCCCGGACACTGTATGACTATGTAAGAGACTTCAGTACTGCTTTTGACCTTACATAGTCATACAGCTGTCACGTGTGTAAGAGTCCAGTACTGCTGGAATACTTCCCGGACACTGTATGACTATGTAAGAGACTTCAGTACTGCTTTTGACCTTACATATGTACTCCTAGTACTTCATTTCTTTGTAATGGATTGATGAACCCCCGGGTGGGGGGAAACGTCAACGTAAGAAATGTACTAATGAGTCATTTTGTGTATTACGTGGGGTTATGTCAAGTCGATGTGGGAAATGATCAAGCTGTGACAGATAGGAAATGTATCATTGCAATAACGGTATACAATACCGACAAGCTGATGATGAATATGACACGTGAAACACCTGGAAATCGGGTGGGTTTAATACTCACAAGTTGGGGAAGATGGTGATAGTGCTTGTTGGGAAGGAAGAATAGGCTGCATGTCTGGTAAGTTGAAGGGGTGATGGTAGTGGGTTTAGACTGTATGAGAGACTGTTTGACAGGTAGGTGGTTGAAGTGGGGGGTTGGTGGTGGTGGTGGTGGAGTGGTGGTGGGGTGGTGGTGGTGGTGGTGGTGGTGGAGAAGCGACAGGATCGAAGGTAATGATTCCCAGGGGAGGCCAACACCTTCAAGACGAACGATGGTTACGTCGCTTTTACCTTAATTGAGACCATGTTAGAGCTGGTCTCAGGAGACCAGTATATTCCCCACATCCACCTCCTCCCAACCACGACCCCACGAAATGTACCAAATACAACGTTAACCAAGACTCCAACCACGGCCCAGACTACATCACCAACCACAGCTCCAACCACGACACCAATCACAACGTTAAGCACAGCCCGCAACCATGACACCAACCACAACGTCAACCTCAGCCAGCAACCATGACACCAACCACAACGTCAACCTCAGCCAGCAACCGTGACACCAACCACAACGTTAACCTCAGCCAGCAACTGTGACACCAACCACAACGTCAACCTCAGCCAGCAACCGTGACACCAACCACAACGTTAACCTCAGCCAGCAACTGTGACACCAACCACAACGTTAACCTCAGCCAGCAACCGTGACACCAATCACAACGTTAACCTCAGCCAGCAACCATGACACCAACCACAACGTTAACCTCAGCCAGCAACCATGACACCAACCACAACGTTAACCTCAGCCAGCAACCGTGACACCAACCACAACATTAACCTCAGCCAGCAACCGTGACACCAACCACAACGTTAACCTCAGCCAGCAACCGTGACACCAACCACAACGTTAACGTCAGCCAGCAACCGTGACACCAACCACAACGTTAACCTCAGCCAGCAACCGTGACACCAACCACAACATTAACCTCAGCCAGCAACCATGACACCAACCACAACGTTAACCTCAGCCAGCAACCATGACACCAACCACAACGTTAACCTCAGCCAGCAACCGTGACACCAACCACAACGTTAACCTCAGCCAGCAACCGTGACACCAACCACAACGTTAACCTCAGCCAGCAACCGTGACACCAACCACAACGTTAACCTCAGCCAGCAACCATGACACCAACCACAACGTTAACCTCAGCCAGCAACCATGACACCAACCACAACGTTAACCTCAGCCAGCAACCGTGACACCAACCACAACGTTAACCTCAGCCAGCAACCGTGACACCAACCACAACGTTAACCTCAGCCAGCAACCGTGACACCAACCACAACGTTAACCTCAGCCAGCAACCGTGACACCAACCACAACGTTAACCTCAGCCAGCAACCATGACACCAACCACAACGTTAACCTCAGCCAGCAACCGTGACACCAACCACAACGTTAACCTCAGCCAGCAACCGTGACACCAACCACAACGTTAACCTCAGCCAGCAACCGTGACACCAACCACAACGTTAACCTCAGCCAGCAACCGTGACACCAACCACAACGTTAACCTCAGCCAGCAACCATGACACCAACCACAACGTTAACCTCAGCCAGCAACCATGACACCAACCACAACGTTAACCTCAGCCAGCAACCATGACACCAACCACAACGTTAACCTCAGCCAGCAACCATGACACCAACCACAACGTTAACCTCAGCCAGCAACCATGACACCAACCACAACGTTAACCTCAGCCAGCAACCGTGACACCAACCACAACGTTAACCTCAGCCAGCAACCGTGACACCAACCACAACGTTAACCTCAGCCAGCAACCGTGACACCAACCACAACGTTAACCTCAGCCAGCAACCACGAGCCAACATGGCTTTGCGATTTACACATCACGAACATTACTCTGACGGCTTCTGCCACATTCACTACATAATCTGTTCCATCCACGTCCATGTTTTCTACCCTAACCAAAATTGCTGAGATACTGTCGCAACCACGACAAACACTGGAACAACCACGACAAACACTGGAACAATCACGATAAACACTGGAACAACCGCGACAACAACAATAACAGTAGCTGTAGTTGGGGTGAAAAATCAGCTGTGTGAAGACATTATAAACTTTCTTGTTTCCTATTTAAATAATTCACGTTAGGCTATAAACCCATGTGGGGTCATTCAGCACAAGACGTGATGAAGGCTCGATCCTCCGTCTCCTGAGCGCGAGACAGACACAAGCTTCCTATTTGTCCTCTCCTAGTTGTCTCTGAACGTCCTAGTTGGTGCAGAAGAAAGCTTGCTGGCTGATGAGTTTGTTTGATTACGTTGCCTCAACATCTTAAAGCTGTTATCCTGCCTCTTGCAGTAACTACTACCTCCCTGCCCACCTGCCACAGCCTACTGCAATTTCCTATACCCTTCTTCCCCCCTTCCCTTCCCATGCCCACGCTCTACCACAAGGTAATAGTTCTTTTCTCATGTAACCTCATTCCCCCTCCGTTCCCATCCCTACACTCCAAGCCGACCACAGCCTGCTGCCTAATCCTCCATCCCCCCTGTCCTCGTTCTAATAGTTCTTTTCTCATGTAACCTCATTTCCCCTCCGTTCCCATCCCTACACTCCAAGCCGACCGCAGCCTGCTGCCTAATCCTCCATCCCCCCTGTCCTCGTTCTCCCTCCCATCCACTCCAATTATTCCATCCCTCTGTATCTCTTTTTGATTTTTTACTTCGATAAATATTTTTTTTCATATCCATTTGAACTTCCAACTTTTCCCCTTTCCGTTTACCGCTAATTACTTAGCAAGGGAAAAAAGTCGTTAAACTCTGTGTCTGTGATGGTTCCTGGTGTTAAGGCAGTCGGTCAAATGCTCTAGTTCAGGTATATTCACAGTACAGATCAAGGTCTGTCAATCATGTGTAAATATTCTCTTGATTCTTAGAAATGAATTCTTGAACGGAAATGTTCAAAATAACTTGAGGGCATTTTTGCAAATGGCCAGCAGTGCACAGGTGCTCAAATAGTAGCCGAGTGCTGTGAGTGGCTTGTTGGAGATGTGGCAGCACGACATCGATCTAATGTAAGATTCTTGAAAGATACCTCAGCGCAGGGGCGTTGGCCACGGACATCCTTAATGTATCCTCAATATCCATATTTAAAAATTTAAAGGTGCAAAATGATCAGGTATTTTCGCCAAATGGCAATAAGGAATCCTTGCCAAATATTATTTGAACGCGTGAGTGTTTTTTTTAAAAGACGGTCGTCTCCCGTGGACAGCCTCTAAGGAATGCAATTTGCTTTCTTATTTTAGTTCGAGGTGTCTATTTTTATCCTTAAGCTATTCCACTTGTCGATGTGATGAAACAGCTGAAGCCAGGACCATCCCAGCTTCCAGGTTTCATCTTTCTCCTCACTATATATATATATATATATATATATATATATATATATATATATATATATATATATATATATATATATATATATATAAAGTACTTTCACACTTCTCAGTGCGTCATCAGAAGCTGTGCAATGTTGCAAGGGCCTGATCGCCTGTCTGCGATTGTTTGCACACACACACACACACACACACACACACACACACACACACACACACACACACACACATATATATATATATATATATATATATATATATATATATATATATATATATATATAGAGAGAGATAGAGAGAGAGAGAGAGAGAGAGAGAGAGAGAGAGAAATAGATAGATAGGTAGATACCCTCCTCTAAAGTCCCCTTCCGAGGGAGAAAGCTTATAAGAATATATTTGCTTTTTTTATTTTCTCTTAGTCGCTGAATAGTTTCAAAAGGATATTTTATTGTGCAAAAGTTAACCCTCCCATTTAAATTCTACTTAGTGCAGAGTTTTAGTTGTTTTCCATAATTACGGTTTTTTCTCCTGCTGCGATGAAAATGGAGATGTTTACAATACGATTTGTCTGGGAGCTCTGAGAATGATCTATGAGGAAAGAATTAAATAATTGAAGGTGACGACACGGTAGACAGTACATGGGGGACACACAATAACGCCAGACAAAAATTCTCAGCACACAGGTGGGAATAATAGAGACATGTGAGTCACAGAGATTCCTTGTTTTCTACACACCAGCCATCTCCCACAGAGGTAGGTTGACTCCAAAGGGAGGAAAAACAATGACTATCGTTTCTTCAGGAGCAATTCTGGTAGCAGCGCGTAAAAACATTTCAAATGGCCCTCCGTACAGCAACATCGCTATCCCTCCTTCACAAAGAGTGCAGGCACTGTACTGCCCACCTTCATGATTCAAGGCCGGCTAACCGGTTTTCCCTGAATCCTTACATAAATATCATAGGACTGCAAGGAAATATTTCTTCAGCGTTATGGTGGTTAAATAGAGGAATAGCTTGGACGACGTGGACGATACAGTCTATATGCACAGCTTTATGAACAGGTATAATAGAACCCACGGAGCTATGAAACAGTAAGCCTAGCCATGGCCAGCTTCTACTAACATAAACACAGAGCCACAATCAACAACAATTCTATCAACAATAGCACATTTAATAATTCCATCAATAACAATAAAACCAATACCATCAAAAATATTTTTAACAAAATAATGTAAAGAGCATAAATAAGCAAAAATCAACAATAATAATATCAATAGCAATAATTTAAACGAAAGCAACATCAACATTGACAGTATTTTTGTTAATATCAACAACAGCAATGAAAACATCAACAATATTATCAAGACTAATTACATCAACAATTCAATAACAAGCAGTACCTTCGCCATTGTAAACAAAACCGGAAACAATACCACCACTACCACATTTACACTGTAAACATGTTGATAAATTGGACACATGTGCATCACATGCGTATCTATACTGTGGAAACATTTCGCAACACTGTGGCTTCATCAGACCAATACAAAGACGAATAGTGAAGATCAGAAGGCGATTGAGGTAATCAGTCCCTCATCCTGGAGTCTATGTAGTCAGACCACCAATCTTGATTAACTGACTGATCAAGATTGATTGCTTGATTACATCGACTCCACGCTGAGGGACTGATGATCTCAATCTCCTTCTGATCTTCATCATTCTTCTTTGTACTAGACTGATGAAGCCACTGTGTGGCGAAACGTTTCCAGAGTAAAGATACCGATGTGTTGCACATGTGTTTAATTTATCAGCTGGTCGGCTTTCTTAACTATTTATCTACTGTAAAAATAATCATCAATATTTACATTACAAAAACATCAACACTGTAAATATATTCATAATATTAACATCACAATAACATCAACACTGTAAACATAATTATCATTGTAACATCACAACAACGAACACTGAAAATATAATCATCAGTATTAACATCACAATGGTCCCCAACAAAATTAAATCAGCAATGATACCATCACAGCAACATCAACACCAGCAGAGACATACATTATTCAAGAGCCCAAGACTCGAGCAAGCCACATGAGTAGCCTTCATCGCTTGTGATTCAAGTTCCAAGCATTCTGAGTGCTCCTTGTCATCCTTGTGGTGTTGTAGTATTTCGTGTTTCTTCTAAGCCAGCCGCTTAGAATGATTGAGCTAGTGTGTTCGCGCCATCTTTATATATATATATATATATATATATATATATATATATATATATATATATATATATATATATATATATATATATATACAATGGGGTAAGTGTTGTATGTTTGAATGAAAGACAATACCTAGCCCTTGAGCAATGTGTTTGTTCTCACAGCTTTATCTGTGTGAATTACTTATTAACGTAGCCGAGCGGTCAGGCACTAGTAATTCTGTCATTCCCGTCTGTGTTCCACCTATACCTTCAGACTTGCAGGATAGTGTTCCGTTGCCTCAAGTGTCCGGGGACACTCAGACTGCCTTGAGTGCACAGCCTATCCCTGCAATACTGCTAGTTCGAGTAGTAGTTTCTCCACAGGGGATGCCTTGTCAGAAAACGATTACTTGCAACTAGTAATGCCATCTCTTGTTGATGTGACATGCAGAAAGATGTCTCTGTTACAGCTAGTGCTCTCACTAGACTAATGTTCCAGATGGTGATCCCATCCTAGTTGACAGTAATCAGTGCATTGTAAGAAGTTATTTCTCGAATAACTTTCACATGTTAACGTTGTAAGTGTAGTTTCTTTATAGCTGATACCTCTTGTCACTGTGTGCGACTCAGATTGAATATCAGCATTGTTCACCGTGTTCATGCAGTTGAGATAGTAGATTCGTTCTCCCTTGCTCATATTGAGTGTTATAGCGTTAATTTTTTTCAACCGGGGGGAGTCATCCACTCCACCGAGTTTGTTCTTTCCTCCAGTAAGGAAGAACTGTCACCTTTATTCCAGAACAAACAGCCTACTGGAAGGTTGGCCAGATGGACCTTGTGGATGTAGTGCGGATGATAAGAAAGAAATGATTGCTAATGTTATGAATGAAAAGAATTTGGAGGTCCGAGCCGTAAGCGAAACAAAGCTGAAGGGGGTAGGTGAGTTTCAGTGGTGAGAAATAAATGGGATTAAGTCAGGAGTATCTGAGAGAGTTAGAGCTAAGGAAGGGGTATCAGTAATATTGAAGGATGAGTTATGGAGAGAGAAAAGGGAATATAAATGTATAAATTCAAGAATTATGTGGATTAAAATAAAAGTCGGATGTGAAAAGTGGGTCATAATAAGTGTGTATGCACCTGGAGAAGAGAGGAGTGTAGAGGAAAGAGTGAGAGACTTTGGGAGATTTTAAGCGAGTGTGTAGGAACTTTTGAGACAAGTGAGAGAGTAATTGTGGTAGGGGACCTAAATGCTAAGGTAGGTAAGTTTGGGGGTGCCAAGTGTAAATGATAATGGGAAGTATTTGATTGAACTTTGTATAGAAAGGGGTATGGTTATAGGTAACACATATTTTAAGAAAAAGAGGATAAGTATACAGGATATGATGTAGGGCGAAATGACAGTAGTTCATTGGACTACGTATTGGTAGATAAAAGACTGTTGGGTAGACTTCAGGATGTACATGTTTATAGAGGGGGGCCAGAGATATATCAGATCACTTTTTAATTGTAGCTACAGTGAGAGTAAAAGGTAGATGGGATACAAGGAAAATGGAAGCAGCAAGTAAGGGAGAAGTGAAGGTTTATAAACTAAAGGAGGAGCCAGTTAGGGTAAGATATAAACAATTGTTGGAGGGCAGATGGGCTAGTGAGCGTATAGGCAATGGGGTAGAAGATGTATGGGGTAAGTTTAAAAATACAGTGTTAGAGTGTTCAGCAGAAGTTTGTGGTTACAGGAAAGTGGGTGTGGGAGGGAAGAAGAGTGATTGGTGGAAATATGATGTAAAGAGAATAGTAAGGGAGAAAAAGTTAGCAAGTGAGAGGTTTTTACAAAATAGAAGTGATGCAAGGAGAGAGGAGTATATGGAGAGAAAAAGAGATGTTAAAAGAGTGGTGAAACAATGTAAAAAAGAGAGCAAATAAGAGAGTGGGTGAGATGTTATCATCGAATTTTGTTGAAATTAAGAAAAAAGTTTTGGAGTGAGATTAATAAGTTGAGAAAGCCTTATGGAAAGAATGGATTTGTTAGTTAAGAACAAGAGAGGAGAGTTAATAAGTGGAGGGTTAGAAGTGTCAGGGAGGAAGGCGGGAATATTTTGAGGAATTGTTAAATGTTGATGAAGATAGGGAAGCTGTGATTTCGTGTATAGGGCAAGGAGGAATAACATCTTATAGGAGTGATGAAGAACCAGTTGTGAGTGTGGAGGAAGTGCGTGAGCCAGTGAGTAGAATGAAAGAGGGTAAAGCAGCTGGGATTGCTGGAATAAAAAAGAAATATTAAAAGCAGGTGGGGATATAGTTTTGTATTGGTTAGTGTTTTTATTTAATAAATCTATGGAAGAGGGTAAGGTACCTAGGGATTGGCAGAGAGCATGCATATTTCCTTTGTATTAAGGTAAAGGGAACAAAAGAGAGTGTAGAAACTATAGGGGAATAAGTCTGCTGAGTATACCTGGTAAAATGTATGGTAGAGTTATAATTGAAAGAATTAAGAGTTTGACGGAGAGCTGGATAGTAGATGAACAAGGAGGCTTTAGGAAAGGTAGGGGGTGTGTAGACCAAGTGTTTGCAGTGAAACATATAGGTGAACAGAATTTAGATAAGGGTAAAAAGGTTTTTGTAGCATTTATGGATTTGGAAAAGGCATATGGTAGAGTAGATAGGGGGGCAATGTGGCAGATGTTGCAAATGTATGGAATAGGAGGTAAGTTATTGAAAGCGGTGAAGAGTTTTTACGAGGAAAATGAGGCTCAAGTTAGAGAATGTAGCAAAGAGGGAGATTTTTTCCCAATAAAAGTAAGCCTTAGACAGTGATGTGTGATGTCACCATGGTTGTTCAATATATTTATAGATGGAGTTATAAGAGAAATGTATACTTGGGTGTTGGCAAGAGGTGTGGGGTTGAAAGATAAAGATTCTAATGCAAAGTATGAGTTGTCACATTTGCTATTTGCTGATGACACTGTGCTTTTGGGAGATTCTGAAGAGAAGTTGCAGAGGTTGGTTGATGAGTTTGGTAGGGTTTGTAAAAGAAGAAAATTAAAAGTGAATATACAAAAGAGTAAGGTGATGAGGATAGCAAAAAAATTAGGTAACGAAAGATTGGATATCAGATTAGAAGGAGAGAGTATGGAAGAGGTGAATGTGTTCAGATATTTATGAGCGGACGTGTCAGCAGATGGGTCTATGAAGGATGAGGTGAATCATAGAACTTACGAGGGGAAAAAGGTAAATGGTGCACAGAGGAGTCTGTGGAGACAAAGAACTTTATCCATGAAGGCAAAGAGGGGAATGTATGAGAGTATAGGTATACCATCGCTCTTGTATGGGTGTGAGGCATGGGTTGTGAATGTTGCAACAAGGAGAAAGCTGGAGGCAGGGGATATGTCATGTCTGCGGGCAATGTGCTGTGTGAATATAATGCAAAGAATCCGTAGTTTGAAGATTAGGAGATGTGGGATTACCAAAACTATTATTCAGAGGGCTGAGGAGGGGTTATTGAGATGGTTTGGACATGTAGAGAAGTTGTAACGAAATAGAATGACTTCGAGAGTGTATAAATCTATAGTGGAGGGAAGGCAAGGTAGGGGTCAGCTTAGGAAAAGTTGGAGGGAAGGGGTAAAGGAGGTTTTGTGTGCGAGAGGCTTGGACTTCCACCAAGCGTGCGTGAGTGTATTAGATAGGAGCGAATGGAGACAAATGAGTCTTTGGACTTTATGTGCTGTTGAAGTGTAAGCAAGGTAACATTTATAAAGGGAATCAGGAAAACCGGCAGACCGGACTTAATTCCTGGATATGGGAAATACAGTACCGGCACTCTGAAGGAGGGATGTTAATATTTTATAACTGTTGTGTTAGCATGCCTCTGGCAAGACAGTGATGGAGTGAATGATGATGAAAGTTTTTCTTTTTAGGACCACCCTACTATTTACTATTTAAGCCAAAGGCGCAAGTTTTACCTATTCGGTACAATATATATACATACATATATATATATATATATATATATATATATATATATATATATATATATATATATATATATATATATATATATATATATATATATATATATATGTCGTGCCTAATATGTAAAACTTGCGATCTTGGCTTAAATAGCAACGCTCATCTTACCATATAAGACAAGCGAAAATTTGTGTATGCAATAATTTCGCGAAAATCATTCTGAACGTAACGAAAAAAAATATATTTCACTGTATTTGTTTAGTATTAAATTATTGTAAACGTATCTAAAATATATTTAGTTGGATTAGGCTAAAATAAATTGTGCTTGTTATAATAAGGTTAGGTAAGTTTTCTAAGATTCTTTGGTGCAAAATTATAATTTTTTACATCAACATTAATGAAAAAAATATGTCTTTAAACGTATAAGAGAAAATTTAAAAAAAAGACTTAATTTTAAATAAGTTCTTGCTAATTGACCAGTTTTACCTATTAGGCACTACATTTTAAGAGATTTTAACAATGCAAGGAATTCGCAAGGCTGATGCATGCAGGGGATGAGATGAAAAGCTGTAAGCCTTCTCCCTGGAAGCTGGCTGCCTTGGATCAACGTGTGGCGCAAGTTGCACGCCAAGGTATTGTCCAGTGAGGGTAGATTGGTATAGCACTGCGTACCTTGTTCCAAGGTTCGTAGGTTCGAGTCTCCTTCAGCCAGATATCAGTGTTTGTGTATATTTCGTCTGCTCTTGCGAATTCCTTTCATTGTTAAAATCTCTAGTAAGGCTGATGCATGCAGAGGATGAGATGAAAAGTTGTAAGCCTTCTCCCTGAAAGCTCGCTGCCTTGGATTAACGTGTAGCGCAAGTTGCACGCCAAGGTATTGTCCAGTGTGGGTAGATTAGTATAGCAGTGCGTACCTTGTTCCAAGGTTCGTAGGTTCAAGTCTCCTTCAGCCAGAGATCATGGTAGGGTGTGCAAAAGAAGAAAATTAAAGGTGAATACAGGAAAGAGTAAGGTTATGAGGATAACAAAAAGATTAGGTGATGAAAGATTGAATATCAGATTGGAGGGAGAAAGTATGGAGGAGGTGAACGTATTCAGATATTTGGGAGTGGACGTGTCAGCGGATGGGTCTATGAAAGATGAGGTGAATCATAGAATTGATGAGGGAAAAAGAGTGAGTGGTGCACTTAGGAGTCTGTGGAGACAAAGAACTTTGTCCTTGGAGGCAAAGAGGGGAATGTATGAGAGTATAGTTTTACCAACGCTCTTATATGGGTGTGAAGCGTGGGTGATGAATGTTGCAGCGAGGAGAAGGCTGGAGGCAGTGGAGATGTCATGTCTGAGGGCAATGTGTGGTGTGAATATAATGCAGAGAATTCGTAGTTTGGAAGTTAGGAGGAGGTGCGGGATTACCAAAACTGTTGTCCAGAGGGCTGAGGAAGGGTTGTTGAGGTGGTTCGGACATGTAGAGAGAATGGAGCGAAACAGAATGACTTCAAGAGTGTATCAGTCTGTAGTGGAAGGAAGGCGGGGTAGGGGTCGGCCTAGGAAGGGTTGGAGGGAGGGGGTAAAGGAGGTTTTGTGTGCGAGGGGCTTGGACTTCCAGCAGGCATGCGTGAGCGTGTTTGATAGGAGTGAATGGAGACAAATGGTTTTTAATACTTGACGTGCTGTTGGAGTGTGAGCAAAGTAACATTTATGAAGGGATTCAGGGAAACCGGCAGGCCGGACTTGAGTCCTGGAGATGGGAAGTACAGTGCCTGCACTCTGAAGGAGGGGTGTTAATGTCGCAGTTTAAAAACTGTAGTGTAAAGCACCCTTCTGGCAAGACAGTGATGGAGTGAATGATGGTGAAAGTTTTTCTTTTTCGGGCCACCCTGCCTTGGTGGGAATCGGCCGGTGTGATAATAAAAAAAAAAAAAATAAATATATATATATATATATATATATATATATATATATATATATATATATATATATAGTGTCGAATATGTAAAACTTGCGATTATGGCTTAAACGGCAACGCTCTTCTTGTGGAACAAGGCAAGCGAAAATTTGTGTATGCAGTAATGTCGCAAAAGTCATTCTGAACCTAACGAAAAAAAATGTATTTCATCGTGTTTGTTTATTATTATTAAATTATTGTAAACTTATCTAAAATATATATAGTTGGATTAGGCTTGTTACAATAAGGTTAGGTAAGTTTTCTAAGGTTCTTTTGATACAAAACTGTTAATATTTACATTATATAAAACACACACTTCTGAAAGGTAGCGGAAGCGACGCACTGCAGTCAGCCTGTTGCCTCATTATTCACATTTGAACTGTTGTTTGATTATAAGCTGATGTTTTCCAAGTAAGATTATGTGTGTCTACGATTTTGTTAGCCTGAAAGAATCCTAGTTATGTTCCAGGTACCGTCGTCAGAACCTGATCGCTACTTTGATGTTAAGTTCGGCGTCCTTGTATGCTATAAAGTGGATATGCTTGTGTCGATGACTGGAGCATGCATTATTTGTGTTATGGGTCTTGCAGATGCAGTGGTGTTCCCATATTCTGGAGTCTTTGCTCCAAAACGTTTCTTCTGTGTAATGTTTATCACAACCTGCATCAGCAATATTATACATTCTTGCACTTCTGTTAATCGGTAATGTCACGAATGGTTTTTTGACATGATGGCTGCTGTGTTCGTACCACATCTCTTCAGTGTCTTGGTGAGTGGGTCAGCAGTGTTCCCTCATGGGAAGATTAGGCTCCAGTCTGATTTGTCGTTTTGGAAAATGGATAGGATGTTCCAGGCCCTCTGGTGTGTCAGATCAATTGTGACGGAAACTATTATGCGGAAATGAAATTGCTGATAATGTCCTCTTATAACAAAAAAAAAAAATCGGGCTACCAACTCGATAAGCTCTCATTAAGAAGCTAATTAAGACCGATAGACAAATAACCCGCACATAGAAGAGAGGAGCCTACGACGACGTTTCAGTCCGACTTGGACAATGTACAAAGTCACACTAACGAAAAGGAGAGCAGGATGGGTATATATAGGCAAGAGGTGGTAGTCTTTGCGCTGATGGGAGAAGCAAGTGTATAAGCTCATTCTATTAACTGGCTTATGGATACCCTTCAGTTGCCGCTGTTGATCTATTTAAAGTAGCCTGGAAAGGGAAGTGTGTGTCTATTTTCTTCAGTAGTGCAATAACTGTATGGAAGGTTCACCAAAATTATGAGTTCCTGAGGTTCGCAAGGCTGAATCTTTTAAGCATAATAAAGAAGATATCGCCCATGTGGCACAGCCAAGTAATGGTTGATGGAATGAGAGAGAAATCCTCTGTCTCCAGGGATTCTGTATAGAGATTTTCTAGTACACTTATTTATGACCCTTAGCCATGCCGGACTTAAATCTGTAATAGATGTTGCTGAAAGAGAAGTAACTGAAATAATAATCCTGATCTAATTTTTTCTGGAGTACAGAAAGTCTATTGCTTGATCGATGCTGTCGTTTGTACAAAGTGATGCGACGACGAGGTTGGTTAGTTTCTTGCCTCTTATGTTGATGTTTCTAACCAGGTAGAATAGGCCAACAGTATGCTGAAGATGAGCACTGCTGAGTATTGTCTAAGTATGGTCTCCCTAAAACCCAAAAATAGAGACCACATACTAGTCTTGTAAAAATGATTACTACCCAACTGGGATAGTGCAGTAAGAGGATATAAGAGGACATTAGAACCGAAGAAGCAAGTCGTGGCGATAAGTTTCCTTAATAAATAAACAGATGACCGTACGGGGACTCAAATCTTGATCCTTGCATGTAACAGGACGAATACTGCACCACAGAGCCCACAGTCTTAAAAAAAATATGATATTTTTATACAAACAGCACTTCTATGACATTTTTGCACGAGCATCATCGGCACCAACTGTGATCCCTATCGTCTCATTCCACAGCCTCAGAAGCTTTCATGATTCATGTGTTTTCATACACCTCAGAGCCATATAGTCCAGACAATCAAGAAAGGTCGTGAAGGACTGTCAATAAACAGAAGAACATACGAGAAGTCAACACCGTACCATTGAAGCACCAAGCTTATAAATATGATGATTTTGATTATGACTTTTTTTTTAGTTTATTTACTGCATACATTTGAGTGGTAAGAGAACAGATAGATCAGGAAAACTGGGACTGTGGGATAAGACAACAGGGTCATAGATGGTTCCGTTCACACAAACATGTGTGAAGAACCACTGTTCGGGTCCCAGTCCATTTCTCTGATTATGCATTTTGTTTTGTGAATGTGTGCCTGTCCACATTCTGTCAGTATCGCCAATTATTCCTTTCATTGTTTCGCGAGTCATTCATTTGTTACAAATGTTTCCTAATCATGCATGCAATATCTTATTTCCTGAGTTATTCACGTGTTATTTTGCTTCGTGATTCATTCGTTACGTTGTTTCGCGAGTCATTCAATCGTAATATTATTTCTTGAGACGTATTCTGTACTGTGAAACATTCATTCTTAACAGTGTTCCTTATTTATTTTCCTTACCTCCTCTGAGTTATACTGTCTCTCTCACAAATATTTAGTATTAATGGGCTTATTATTGTCTTCTTGAAGGATGGCAGTGATTTTGTTCCTAAATGTTGAAACTATCTATTTAATATTTTTTTCCATCGATCTCTTCAAAAATGCGAAACCCGCAAGGTAGCAAGCACAAGGGAAGGTCATGCAGGCTCCTACTGCTAAGGTCATGCAGGCTCCTACTGCTAAGGTCATGCAGGCTCCTACTGCTAAGGTCATGCAGGCTCCTACTGCTAAGGTCATGCAGGCTCCTACTGCTAAGGTCATGCAAATTTGCACTCCAGATGTCAGGCAGGATCTTGCTGATAAGATCTTAATGGTTCCCGCTCCAAACAAGTTTTCTTAGTTCTCACTCTAGTAAGCAAGAATTAGATACATGTGCAACATCTGAGAATCTCGACTGTACAATATTGATTTTGCACATGTGTCTAATTCTTCATCTTGTCGGTATTGTATATCATACATGTACATGATAGATAGTAAATCAAGCATAGTAAGAAGTAAACTACATGACAACTTCAAAATGTAGTTAAGAAACTTTTGACACATAAATCTAAATAGTTAAACATCATGCTGAAATTGCATAGGGAGTAAAGATGATAAATGAAAGTGGAAATCACAAAATAATGTTGGAAAACTACACAATGAAGTTATAAAAATCATATAAATATAACTGTAAATTTAATTAAAAGGCTAAATAAAGTTTACAGCAAAAAATCTACAGAAGATATAAATAACAATTACAGGAACACTAGTCAGCAAATTTAGATAAGAAAGCCTAGAAAATTATAAAACATAGAACAACTTTAAAACACGACTAGCTAGATAAATCACCAACTTTGGAAAACTACAAATAGATAGCAAAACTACAAAAAACTAGGAAAGCTACAAAGCAAGCCTAGGAAAGGCTGTCAAAATAGTTTAACCAAAACCAAAACAATTATCACAAAAAAGGTAGGAAAATTACAGATACGAACTTTGAAAAATAAAAAATCTTTTAAGGAAAAACTGCTGGGTAAAGCTAAGAGAATTAAATAACTAAACTACAGAAAATTGACAACTCAATCCAATAATAGTTAATTCAACTCCAGGAGCCTATAAAGCCAAGGTTGGAAAATTGCAAGACAAATCAAGAAATAAAAAGACAACAAAAAATACAATATGGTTGGTAGTTGGTGTATCTTAGGAAGAGCGACACTTACAAGCCGGGGTTGAACACCATAAAACTAGATGCACCTCTTCCCAGGAAAGCCGACTGGAATAGCTAGCTACATCTTTGCTTTACATCCTTTTCTTGCCTTCTCCTATTGTATTCCTTCTTTGCATCTCTTCCAACTCATCCATTCTTTGCATCCTTCCCATTCATATTTCCCTTTTATCCCTCGTTTTCATTCCCCCATTACTTTACTGAACACTCATGCTTTTGTAATGTAAATTAGCATAAAGAATTAAGGAAATATATAGTAATTCAATCGGTTTTGTCTATTTCAGTATTTATAATAGAATTATGGGGAAGCACTAAAGACTTAAGAGACGAGACTATGGTAGGTTGCCTGCTGATCTAGCAGTAGCAATTGAAGATGTATATCTTCTTGCATACTAGCCGATTTGTCCATCACCATTATTAGCAGAAAGACTATTGCGCAGATCGTGCTCTTCTAAAGAGATGGCATCTCCTGAATTGTTGTTAGTTCATGTAGTGCCATACTAGTGTTGTGTGCATGGTAAGTTAAGACGGATTTTTCAGGGAACAACATTGCTACCTGTCACGGTGGAGATGACAGTGGATCAGGGCGGGTAAATGATTTCTTTTCATTTATTCTCGGAGCTCTTTCCTCCCCACTTTTTTTGATCTTAGGATATCTGATACACAGACTCACTTTCCTAGATCCTAGCTGACTGCTGCACATTTTACTGACCCCATTACGGCCACTGACTCTCAGAACTTGGAATCACATTCGAGTAATCAGTTATTGTCCGAACCCGGTAACGGCGTTCTTGCTGCCTCCTCTGGTTCTTTTGACTTTCGAATCACCTTTGACTATGGAACAGACTTCACTTGTAACGCAAAGGCGATTCACGAATCATCCGCTCACCAATAAAGGTAGAGTGACTCGAAACCATATGACGAAAGAGAACGACAGACAGGAGGCGACGATGACAGCACACCCTGCTCGCACACTAAATAAAAAAAATGGAAATTTCATATACTAACTGAAATCTTCTAAACACTACACGCCGCAAGATGTTTGCATTATCAACAATGAATCGCCGCTTCATACTGGAATGACAACATGCTAACATAAGAACTCATAACCCATATTATAGAAGACATTTAATTCCACTTTCTAAAATGTGAAATGTACATCATCAGAGTTCATGGTGCTGACCAAGTCAGTAATCTAGAGTGTCTCAATACAATTCGCAAAATCCTATGACTGTCCACCAACACTCCAGCCTCAATTTATGCCAAGGTAGTGTTGTCATTCCCACACAGTTGTACAGTAAAAATTCGTAGACTGTACTTTAGACATCCAAAAACAATTAGAATTACACCAATTTAAAGGAATCGAAACTTATGTCCGCCTTACTCACTGACATGGAAAATAAAAGACTAATATAGCGAAACTGACGTTCGTTGACAGAATACTTCCTCCTTCAGTATACATACCAGGTTACACTTTCCTGTGAGAAAACTCGAACCAACACCATAACAATGCCACAAAAGTTGGAACTACAGCCACCAAACAAAATATTGGAGGCCTCATGGAGAACCAGATCATAATAGACGAAACTGAGAGTGCTCACGCCTCTTTTTATTACGCTTTAACTGCAATGAAGCAGGTTCCTCGTATTCTTGCCGGATATGTTGAATTTCTAATAACAACAAAGATGTCATTTTTTTGGCTGGATCCCTAGACACACTTACGTTCGGGGTAATGAATATATTCTCAACCGCTCGGTCTGTTATTCACTATCAGCCAATCTTCCAAAGGCGAATCTCTTTCTTGTGCTATTCTCTAGTGTCATTCCCAAGGCTCCAAAATTGCCTGCAACAGCATTAGTCTGAGTTGAAGGACAACAAACTGCTTTCTATCATGGCACAATTAAACTCATGAACATCTCCTCAATTGCTGGTAGGAGTGGAAAACTGCCCCTCACGCCTTCACATTACTCGCACATGGAAACCATATGGAAAGACGCTTGACACCTCCTTGAGGACTACTAGGTGGCTCTAACAGTTAATCATATACGTATTAGTAGGTTGTCCTATCTATCAGAGACCATGCAGTATAAATTAACTTTTGACATAAATTCACTAACTATCCTCGTTACCGAAAACATCACCTAACAAGTAGTCTCGATATGACTTTTTTTTCAAGAGAATCTAACCCTGTGCACCAACTATAATGTAAATTGTACTCATTCGCCAACCCTTACGTTACCAACCTCTATCCTTACAATTTAAACTACCTCTGCGCTATATGACGAATACGAGATTGGCAATTTTTTAAACATGATAGTGATAATAACACTTCGCCAATTGCAGAGACTATAAACACAGGCATGATAAAGCTTCTGTCAGTACGAAAATGTCGTCAGTAATGAAAGTATTCACTCCACTATGTTTATATTTGTTTGTCATTCAATTTACAGTTTAACTCATGCTGTAAATTCCAGCTCACATATCCCAGTGTCAGTGGCCAGTGATATAGTCAGCTCAAAGTAACGCAGTGTAGACAATATAGTAATGTAGTATAGACAGCTGCATGCATTTCAGTTTGTCTTGTTGTGTCACTATCCAGTCAGCAGGAAGTATTCTAGCTTATCTTTACCAGTGTTACTGTCCAGTAACACAGTAAGATGGAAGTATGTATTCCAATTCCAGTGAATTTATGTGATCTTCTATAATAATTCATTTGGTGTTAATTGTTCTGTTACAGTAACTTTCTGCAAAGTCTGGCGAACTCATTACCGCTTGACCCAATTGCATCTAGGAGAATTATAGTCTAAGTACTGCCTTGGAGCTAGAGAGAGAGAGAGAGAGAGAGAGAGAGAGATAGAGAAAGAGAGAGAGAGAGAGAGAGAGAGAGAGATAGAGAGAGAGAGAGAGAGATAAAGAGAGTGTTTAATAACAATATTTAAGTTAGGATTGTCAATAACGCTGTTTGGATATGATTCATGGATGAGTTTATACACGTGGGCTCAACATACTAAATTACACATAATAGCAGCATGTATGCTCTTTCTACAGCTCTCCATTCAACCTCTCTCTCCTTTCTTCCACGCGTCTAGGAAATCTCCTCAACCCACCGCAGTATTCCTACCTTCCAAATCCCTTCATATTCGTTCTATTTTTACTCTTCTTCAAGCATCCCTGCAGCCCGGCATGCAATCCCATTTCCTTCTCGGCTCCTTGCCTTTGTACAATGTAAATTCTTTCCTCTTTATATCCACAGATTCCTTTGTCTATTCCTTCCTCTCTCCTTCCTTCCTTTCTTGCCACTATCTCTCTCAACCTCTCTGCTTATATTTTACCGTCTACTCCTCTCCCCCACACTCTGGAATAAAGCACATAGATCTGTGGAACAACTTTAATATAGATCTGCGGAACAACTTTAATATAGATCTGTGGAACAACTTTAATATAGATCTGTGGAACAACTTTAATATAGAAACAAGTTTGATCAAGACATCTTGCATCTACATTCTATGAGAGACACGAGATTTAAAAAAATGCAGAAAGGAGTAAAATACGTGATACACAAAGAGTAGATAGTAGAGAAAAGGATGGATGAGATAGAAAATGGAACGTAGTCAATCACACTCAGTCAGTTACTGAAAGGTGAGGCAAAATATTTTTTACTGAAAAGCCAGCTGGATCCAACTTTTTTTTCCCCCAATGGATGAGTTAGAAGTTGATAATATTCATAAACTTTTTGGTACTGTATTTCATCAATAATAGGATAAATTAGAAGCCATTCAACGAGTGTCCGCCGTGGTACATTCAAAGCAAATAACCTAATATGCTTGCTGAAAGAGCCCAGATAATATCAATTAAAACAAAAACTTTGAATGGATTCAATAACATAACAGCAGAACTAATGACTGTATATAAAATCTTCGTTAAGAAATGCAGCCGACAAGAAAAAAAAATAAGTAATCCTATACATCAACAATGAATTCATTCCTTCTTGATCTATTAATGATGTATGTTAAAATTCCCCGTAACGATTGGGTTAAATTTTTGATTGGGAGAGTATATTGTCCTCCTTAACAGAGGCAAGAGACTGACACCCAGTTGCATGTCAAAATTAAATTAATAATTATTAATAACGATGCAATATTAGCGAATAATTTGAAAAACAGTAATGTTAATTTGAACAAAATTTGGTGACCAATAAATACCAGACGAATTAGATGGTAGACATCGGCAATTTATAAGAGAATGTCGGCTTAAAAAAGTAGTGACAGGTGCTGACTCTTCTTCTGACCACGGAAATTTAAACTGATTTTTAATGAAGATAATCAATCGAACTACATACGGTTGTAAAAAAAAAAAAGAGAGAAAAAATCAGTAATTGCAAACGAAAGATTGAATGGGGAATAATATACACAACATTAAAGTTAACTTTAAAGACTTCTTTCAAAACATCAAGGATGAGAAACAGTGAGAGCATGATAGGACCTTTACTAGCAGCGACAGTAGAATGATTCGCAGCAAAGCTTTCCCAGGACTCAGCACAGACATACCCATATCTTGAAGCCTTTGCTGCACCAGAAGCAGAAACACTTAATGAACACTAGCAGGATTAGTATCCTTCACATGTTAAAATAGCAAGAGAAACTGAAACACGAGACATGAAAGTAGTCATGTTGCAAGTTGTAAAGGTGGTAGTTTCAACAAGTGTAGTAGTATCTGTCAAGGTGGAAGTTGCAACAAAGAGAGTAAGAGAAGTAAATTATCTAACGGCAGTGTGAAGAGTAACTTTTTTTTTTTTTTTTTTTTTTTTTTTTTTTTTTTTTTTTTTTTTTTTTTTTTTACACAGGGTTTGACAAGGTTAAGGATCCTTAGCTTTATTGACAGCTATTTACAGGTTAAGGATTCCTAACTTTATTGGCAAGCTAAGAGCTGTTACCTACATCAGCTCATTTGAAAGCAATCCTAACTTCAACTGTCTCTTCTGATGTAGAATTTAGTTAAATTGAGTAATTTCTTTTTATCAAACAACCCTGACACAGACCCTTAGGTCTTGTACCATCTACCTCTCCCATGTACTTCCTTCCACCTTTAATTATTCCCTCCCTCCCTCTCCCTCCCTCTCTCTCTCTCTCTCTCTTTTACCTTCTTCATCAGCGCCATTGCTCTCTTCTTTTACACGTCTCGTACCTGAAATAAATAAATAAAACATTTTTTAGCATTTATCTTCATACGACCTTGACCTCTGGTCATGACCGTGACCCGTAGTCATGACCTTGACCTCTGATCACGGCGTTAAAGTTGAGAGAGAGAGAGAGAGAGAGAGAGAGAGAGAGACAGAGAGAGGTGAAGGCGTAATTAAACACATTACTCCAAATGTTTCTCTGTGTCACGTCAAAGAAATAAAGAAAACTCAATGGAATGAAGTCAGATACTCAAAACATAATTAACATTAATAAACAGCAAATAAAACAGGAAATTGCAAATACCTCGTTAGTAAGAGGAGGAAATGGAAATGATGTTAACGAAATAATGTCTGAGGAAAAAGAAACATAATGAACTTAGTGGCAGAGAGAGACACACACAGCAAGAAGATGCAAGAAGACCATGATATTACCCATACGAAAGTGGACATTTTCCATGAAGAAACTGGACCAAAAATGGTTATAATCATGACGATAATTTTTAAAGTGGTGGACTGGTAAGCCAGTGGGAGGCCTTGGTCAGATGACCAAAAGCCCCAGTGGAGGGTCATCATATGACTAAGACCTACGTCAGGAAACATTTGTCCTGTTTCTTGAAAAATCTTACCTAACCTAACCGAAATTGGATCACTGTTTCCTGTATCCTCTTGTGACGGCTACGTGGGCCGGCGGGCAGCAAGCAGCAACAGCCTGGTGTGGTGTGGAATACTATTTTTATTCTATTTTTTATCGCTCCAACGTCACTAGTTACTGTTAACTCCCTCGCGTTCTAACAAAGGATTTCCGGAGCAGTTAACTCTGGTTTGGTTGTCGGTTGTGGGCGCCTAGCATGGAGGGAATACATGTGGATGCCGTTACTTAGGCGGATAGAACCATTAAGACTTACACAGAATGGAGCGAGGTATGGAAAGTGTATTTTCATCGGCCTATATACAAGATATAGAGGAGTGAGGGAAAACGAAGGGACGCGGAGTTTATAAAAGAACTCAGACACTCATGTTCACATCCTCAGAAGCTCAGATAGTTTCTTGCCATGGAAACCTTGTAGTTACCTTATTTGCTGTATTCCCTAATGAAGGATTGTGTAATGCGATAAAAGTCTGTATAATAAGCGACAGGTTAATCTTCTGGTTAATTCTCTCACATATATGATTACCCTTAATGGAAGAATTATGTGTCACTAGCCCCATATCGCCTATACACGGAGGTGTGTCTATCAGGACATGGAGAAGACAGGGTGAGGCACTTTTAGGTGATAAGGGAGGGAGAGAGATCATGAAATGAGAGTATGATAAGGGTGGAATCGTCATGTGGTATTCAGAATGTCAGTACGTGATGATTAGGCTTGCTGGGGAGGTGGGGATATTTTAATAACATTACACTGGTTGGACCGGGTGGTCAAGGGAAGCCTGTCCTCAGGGCTGACTGCCAGGGGAGAATAACCCTCGAGAATGTAACAGGTGTGTCACGGGTGTATGGTGAGCACTTAACACAAGAATAAAATTTCGTTAACAATCATTGATGAAAAATGAGAAAATTCTTGGACAGAAAATAAAATATAGTAAAAAAAGCAATTTGTATATAAATAACAAAAAAAAAAAAGGCACAATACCGTGACTGGAACGATACACAAATAACCCGCACATGGAAGAGAGGAGCTTACGACGACGTTTCGGTCCGACTTGGACCATTTACAAAGTCACACTGTGTGATTTTGTAAATGGTCCAAGTCGGACCGAAACGTCGTCGTAAGCTCCTCTCTTCTATGTGCGGGTTATTTGTGTATAATTTGTATCTCTCTTCTTCCATCAGAACCCCTCGGAAGAAAATGGTCTCTGACAGGATTTACAAATTTCTTGCTCGTTTTTCAGTTCTCTGACCGAGTGGTTTCTCATTTTTCATAGTACAGTTTAATTAGCAATGAGACCTCTGAGATCAGTAGTAATAAGATACATATACACAATCAAGACACTTGTTAAAGGCGACATTTCGCCACTTGTGGCTTTATCAACCCTTATCAATAAATCCTCTGTCAACCATTACGACTGATGTAGCCACAAGCGGCGGAACGTTTTCTTCAATGAGTGCACAAATGTCTTCTAATAGTCTGTTGGTATTAACATAATGAGAAAGACGCTTATGCATCACTTGGGTATGTTTATTCTGGAAACGTTTCGCCAGCTTGTGGCTTCAGTTCAATGTAGAGAAGAACGGTGAAAGATGAGGAGTTTCGGGTAATCAGTCCCTCAACCTGGACTCGATGTGGTCAGTCCATCAGTCTTGATAAAAGTACCCCATATGCGCGGAGAAGTGGCTTATAAAATGTACACATGTGATGTAAAGCATTGGTAGGCGGCGTCACCAGTGGAAAAAAAATCACTAGTGGAAATAGGTCACGCCTATAGGTTAGGCTAACTTGTCGGCTTTCTAAACCATTGATTCAAAATACTTGTACATGTACAACTATCTAGACTAACTCTTGTGACCACTTATGCTACACGCGATGAAGTCAACTGAATACTGTCAAGTCATTTTCAGATCTTCCTTGTACAGAAGACATGTTGAGGATATTTTCCTCACTTGTTAATAGTCTTGAACTGATCACTTTGTTAGTGAAGTACTTCGGTTGTTAACCTAGTAACATAAACCACGGCAAGGATGAGGTTAGAATTTATGGCGAGTCGTAGAACTCCAGCTGACCCAGTACGTAGGCCACTGGGCCAGCTGGCTACAGTAAGATTCATCCAACTATGTATATTTATACGCCAATGGGAGGTTAGCATAGGCCAGACTTTGACCACGAATGCAAGATTTTTTTTTTTACAGATGAATCTCCAGCCAGCTTGGCTGTGACGAACTCTAGTTCCAGTCCCCACAAAGCCATCATCCTAAAATTACGATATCGTGAGCTTTAATAACATAAAATTCACATCAACCCGTATGATGACAAATAAAATTCCCTATTTTAGCCACGTTCAGTTTTAACTCATATAAAGGACAGGCGGTACCGTCAACACCTCGGTTTGGAATATTTTTGAATTGGTGGGGAAGTACTACATCCGCACAATTCCTTAGATCAAAAACTCTTTACCAGTATCATGATATCTCTCGCTTTGAAGGGCCTATAGTAAGAAAAAAAATGGCTTTTGCTTGTAATTTCTGATCTTTCTTCGCCTGTATCCATTAAGTCTAAAAACAATTTGGCTTTGACATTGGTTTAGAAAGACACGTAAGCAAACACTATAACATATTTATTAGAAAACGTTTCGGTCCTGGGACCTTGATCACTTCTAACCGTTTTCTAATAAATATGTTATAGTGTTTGCTTACGTGTCTTTCTAAACCAACTTGTCGGTATTTATTACCAAGGTTTATACCGACTTTGACATTATTCAAGCTTTTACTGTCTGCTTTCGTTGTGTTACCTTCAACCTCCAAAAAGAAATTTTTTGAAGAGCAAGTATGGTGGCAATAAATTTCCTTTAGATTTATACATATATACATAGGTAAACATTTAATTAGTTTACTAAATGCCTCCATTAAAAGTGCATCATCCGATAAAGCTGCTATTTAATTTTCAATAAATTATCAAGGGCCATGCAATTAAGTGTAATAAACATATTAGTTAGGTCAATGAATTAATTTTACCCCAGGAATCACAGTTTATATACACTAAGAAGTGTATATATATATATATATATATATATATATATATATATATATATATATATATATATATATATATATATATATGTGTGTGTGTGTGTGTGTGTGTGTGTGTGAAGGTGCGTGAGGGAATGGATAAGATGAAAGGGGGTAAAGCACCTGGGATTGATGGGATAAAGACAGAAATGTTAAAAGCAGGTTTTGGAATGATTAGTTCTTTAATTTAACATATATTTGGAAGAGAGTAAGGTACCTAGGGCTTCGCAAAGAGCATGCATAGTTCCTATGTATAAAGGCACAGGGGGCTAAAGATAGTGTAAAGAGTATATGGGAATAAGACTGTTCAGTATACCTGGTAAAGCGTATGGTTGAGTTATTATTGAAAGAATTAACAATAAGACGGAGTGCAGGATCGCTGAAGAACAAGCAGGCTTCAGGAAGAGTAACGGATCTGTTTACAGTGAAACATATAGGTGAACAGTATTTAGCTATGGGTAAAGAGGTTTTTGTTGCAGTTATGGATTTGGAAAAGGCGTATGATAGGGTGGATAGGGGAGGCAATGTGGCAGATGTTGCAAATGTTTGGAATAGGTGGTTTACGAGAATAGTGAAAGTAGGCTTTGGACAAGGATCGGTGATGTCATCAATATGTTTATAGATGGGTTGTAAGGGAAGTGAATGCTCGGGTGTCGGAAAGAGGCGTTAGAGTTGTCACATATCGTTTTTACTAATGACACTGTGTTTTTCGGAGATTCTGAAGAGAAGTTGCAAAGACTGGTGGAAGAATGTGGAAGGATTTGTAAAATAAGGAAGTTAAAAGTGAAAAGGTGTTGGCAAGAGGTGTGGGATTAAAAGAAAAAGATTCTAACACAAAGTGGGAGCTGTCACAGTTGGTTTTTGTTGATGACACTGTGCTTCTGGGAGATTCTGAAGAGAATTACAGAGGTTGGTGAACTAGTTTGTTACGGTATGTAAAAAAAAAAGGAAATTAAAAATGAATAGAGGAAAGAGTAAGGGGATGAGGATAAAAAAAAGATAGGGAATAAAAGAGTGGATATCAGATTAGAGGGAGTATGGAGGAAGCGAATGTATTTTGATATTTGGGAGTGGACCTGTCAGCAGATGGGGTCTATGAAATATGAGGTGAATCATAGAACTGATGAAGGGGAAAAAGGTGAGTGGTGCATTGAGGAGTCTGGGGAGACAATGAACTATATCCATGGAAACAAAGAGGGGAATGCATGAGAGTATAGCTATAATAGCGTTTTTATATGGGTGTGAAGCATGAGTGGTGAATGTTGCAACAAGGAGAAAACCGCGAAAAGTGGAAATATCGTGTATGAGAGAGAAATGTACAGTGTGAATATAATGATGAGAATCCGTAGCTTGGAGATTAGAAAAAGATGTGAGGTTACTAAAAGTAATTTCCAAAGGGTTGAGGAGAGGTTGTTGAAGTGGTTTGGGCATTTAGAGAGAACATGAAATAGAATGACTTGGAGAGCATATAAATCTGTTGTGAAAGAAAGGCGGGGTTGGAGAGAGGAGGGGGGAGGGGTAATGGAGGTTTTATGTGAGAGGGGCTGGGACATCCAGCAAGCGTGCGTGTGCATGTTAGGTAGGAGCGAGTGTAGACTAATGGTTTTTATGATTCGACGTGCTGTTGGATTGTGAGCAAAGTAACATTTATGAAGGGATTCAGGGAAACCGGCAAGCTGGGCTTAATCCTGGAGGTGGGAGGTATAGTGCCTGCACTCTGAAGGAGGGGTGTTGATATGTTGCAGTTTTTTAACTGTAGTGTAGACGCGTTTCTGGCAAGACGGTGATGGACTGAATGATGATGAAAGTGTTTCTTCTTTTTCGGGTCACCCTGTCCTAGGTGGAAAACGGCAGATGTGTTTATATTATATATATATATATATATATATATATATATATATATATATATATATATATATATATATATATATATATATATAGAAGAATAAAGTGAATGAGTATGAATGATGACAGAAAGAGAATAATAAGTAGTTTCTAGGAAACATAACCAAAAACAGGACAGGTTAAGAAGAAAAATCCTCGAAACTGGTCACGGGTATATCAGGTATATATTATCATAGTTACTTTATCTCACAGGTATATAAAAAATAGATCATAGTTATATAAAAAATACATAACATGTATATCATCAGCCCGAGGAGAAGAAAGAGGTGTAGGTCTTGGAAATAGAGGAGAGGTCTGCTTAAGTAAGAATTAATATTCATGGGTAAGTGATAAACCTGTAAAGGTCGTACAGCTTTGTGGAATGGGAGGAAATTATGCTTTAATCCGAGAAAAAGAAGGGCGGCTCCAGTTCTTTGGACAAGGAGCCTTTAACCCATGAACGGAAATTAAGGAAGAGTTAAGGAAGAATATACTGAACGTAAAGTCTTGGAGAGAGTACATAGGAGAATATGACAGCAGGTAGAGAGAGAGAGAGAGAGAGAGAGAGAGAGAGAGAGAGACAGACAGACAGAGTGAAACAGAGGGGGCAGAGAGTGTAGAGGGTTACCATGGAGCAACAAATAGGACCATTGTTTCTGTGGTGGTGGTGTTATTGATCAGCTGAGCAGGAGGGAGGGAGGGATGCAGGGGGAGGTGGAAGAGGTGAAGGGGGATGGAGGGAGGAGGTGGGATGGAGGGGTGGTGGGAGCGAGGGACTAGGAAGGGGTTGACACGCTGGGTAGAGGGAGAAGTGGAATGGCGAAGAGAGCAGTGGAGAGCCAGGGACGTGAGAGAGAGAGAAAGAGAGAGAGAGAGAGTGAGAGTGTGAGAGAGAGAGAGAGAGAGAGAGAGAGAGAGAGAGAGAGAGAGAGAGAGAGAGAGAGAGAGAGAGAGAGAGAGAGAGAGACTGCTTGACAAATTAGAGAACAGAGCAAGACGTCTCATCTCTCGCCTGGACCCATCCTGGATAGACCTGTCATTTCAGCAGAGCCTTCAACACAGGAGGGATGTGGGTGGCCTTACTGTTATGTACAAGGCCAATATTGTCAAAGTACCACACTTGGATCCACTTCGAGGACAGCGTGAAACAAGCTTTTATGCCACAAGACGGGCAGAAAGCAGCAACTTCACTCTGGTTGTACCCTTCTCCAGAACATCACTTCATCTGAGATCATATATACCCAGGATGACTCGAGTATGGAACACATTCGTACAGCATAATGATGTCAACGAGATAAAGTCAGTTGATCACATGAAAATGCTGGCCCACAGATGGCTTCAACTTCATCCTGTTCCCTACTTGTACGTCTCATAACTATAAAAATGCTTTCAAATGAGCTGATGTAGGCAATAGCTCTTAGCTTGCCAATAAAGTTAGGAATCCTTAACCTGTAAATAGCTTGTCAATAAAGCTAGGGATCCTTAACCTTGTCAACCCCTGTGTAAAAAGAGAGAGAGAGAGAGAGAGAGAGAGAGAGAGAGAGAGAGAGAGAGAGAGAGAGAGAGAGAGAGAGAGAGGGAGAGAGAGAGAGAGAGAGAGAGAGAGGGGGGGGGGGAGTGAGAAGGCAAAAAAGAGAAAGTAAGTAGAATGTGCTGATGAGAAAGAGGAAGAATAAAAGATTGCTTAAGTAAAAGTGGGAAAGAGGAGGAAAAGCAAGTGGAAATGTTAGAGGATGAGAGCATAGAATGGGTAATAAAGACAAGAATAAAAGAAACAGCGCAGAGAAACGCCAATAAATGGGACGGGACAGAAAGAAATGAAGAGGACGGAGCCGAAGGTTGGGAATAAAGAAGGGAGAGAAAGACGGGAGTAAAGAAGACAGAGCTGAAAGATATAAATACAGATGATTTGATTAAACGATTGGAACATAAAGGTTAAGGAAAAAAGAAGATAAATAAGCTGAACGGGGCCGGAAAACCCGAGAAAACTTAGATGGAATTAAATGAAAATTTGCATAAGAAATAAGGTTAAAAGATACTGAAAGTCAATAAGCAAAACAAACATATTTGTAAAATTAATATTACCTAATGTTTCATAAATTAACATGCGGCAACGTTAACAATTTGAGAGTAAACAGAAAAAGTATATTTAACTAATGAAAATTTTAACGACATATTTAGTTTTTACCACTAATAATAAATTGTATTCGCGGATAAATGACGTTGCTGTGCATTCCCTCTTCGGTCCGATTGTTAAAAATGACTTTATAAGTTATCGATAATGGTTATATTATTGTTCACTTTCTTTTAATCTCATGTTATCATTGGTATGGATCACTTATTTCTGTATTTAAAGACACATCACATGTTTAACACGCATTGCCGTGAAAACTGCAAAAAGAATATGAAAATACATTAAGAGCTGCGTTTTAAATGCTTTGATTACAGATAATGTGAAGAGTAAATTTACAACTACTGTGTGTAGACAAATAAAATTAACTGAACTAGGTTGAATTACCTTAGCTGGAGTCATTCCCTTGAACTAATCAGCCTGGACTTCCTACTCATTTCTGCAGCATTGCAACACAAAAGGTCAAGAGCTAGCATTCATCTCCCTCCTTGGTTTTGCACCTTGTATCTCTTGCTCGCGATATATATATATATATATATATATATATATATATATATATATATATATATATATATATATATATATATATATATATATATATATATATATACACATATGCAATAAGATCACAGTAAACAGGTGATTTTAAAATATGCAAAACAACCACTGTGAAAGGGTAGTGAAATTCCAAGCGCTTTCGTGACTACTTACATTGTCACGGAACGAAAGCGCTTGGAATTTCACTACTTATTCACAGTGGTTGTTTTGCATATATATATATATATATATATATATATATATATATATATATATATATATATATATATATATATATACGTATGTATATATATATATATATATATATATATATATATATATATATATATATATATATATATGTGTGTGTGTGTGTGTGTGTGTGTGTGTGTGTGTGTGTGTGTGTGTGTGTATCACCATCTATCCTTGGAAGAACGGCAAGCTCTTAGCATGGGACTACATCTGCGTGTCGATGCTGGCTGTCACCTACATCCATCACAGTGTCGGGCAACAAGGAGGAGCTCCTGATCACAGGACGGAGTTCAAAATCGGCAAGTACAGGGACATAAGCCAACAGTATCAATTTGTCCCAGTGGGATCAGAGACCTTGGGAACATGTGGGAAAACACGGCACACGATTCCTTAAAGAACTGTTTTCAAGACTCATCAACACAACCAGGGATACAAGGGAAGCCACTTTCATGTTCCAGCGCCTCACTGTGGCCATCCAGAGGGGAAATGCTTGCTGCATACTTGGCTCACGTCCGGCTTCGGAGAAGCTAGAGGAGATTCATAATCTTTGATATAATGTTTGTATTTTTTGTCAGAGTATTCTGACAAAAGAATACAGAATATAGAGGGTAATAGAAGACAATATTCCAACAGCTCCGGGGAGAACCATGAGTTTTCCCTGAAGTGGGTTTATTCTCTTCACTGAGGATGAGGGTCCCCAGTACATTTCTAGAGGAGGTACCTAATATATATATATATATATATATATATATATATATATATATATATATATATATATATATATATATATATATATATATATATATATTATAAATTGGGGTCCACCTCTGGTGTAAATTGTGGGACCCATAGCCTCGAAGAATTGGATAAAAAGGCTTCAAGGAAGAATATTTGGATTTCTTCCTGAAATCGTTTGAATATTCCACTTCCCCTACCACCCCATCTTTTCATTCTTTTTCACCAATAGGTATATTTTATTACATAATATGATACAAAAAGGTTTAAGAGATACATTGTTGATATAAAGATGGCAAATACAGTACATGAGATGTGAGAGATAAATGTCTAGTACATATTATTACATGTTTGTCACTGATTATAATGCGAAAATTTCATCCAGTTCTTCAGAACTGGGGCGTGTGCCCAAAATACAGCAGGCATTACCCCTCTGAGCAGCAGCGCTCAGTCGCTGAAACAGAAAACTAGCTGCCCTGGGATCCCTAGTTACCCTCATGAGTCTTTTGCCTAGCTCCTTAAGGAACTTAGATGCACTCTTTCCCCATGAGCCAAGGGTCTCTGAGCATATGGGAACAAACATATAATGATGGGCAAGTTCTCCATATTTTCTAGACTTTTGGGACTCCCTGAAGCTGGCAGCTGCCCCTCCTTCCTCCCTGGTGTATTGGAGATAGGTATCAGCCAAGGTAGATGCACCTGTGTAGTCCCACACCACCTGCTTACCTTCTGTCCAGGCTTGAAGTGTGATACCATCTGGATGCTTCTGGCTGCCATCAGATCTCCATAGCTGGGATGGCTTCCTTACTGCTGGGCATCCGGCTGTTGTGAGGCTCCTCTTGATGTTATTAACCTCCTCATGTCTTGCAATCTTTCCCTAGGATTTACGGCACACAAGACCATGGTACCCGAATCGGTCTGCTGCTTCACTGCCACAAATACACCTGTGTTCGGCGAGAATAGGGGCGGCAAGTAGAAAGGCAACACCATTGCGGATGGTCTGTGGGTCGAGGCGTGTGCCAAGACTGGAGTTGGAAACAGCCAACAGAAAGTCCCCTGCATGAGGAACTCTCAGTGCCAGGAGGCGGGCTCTATCCTTCCCTGACACACTCTGAAGCATTGTTGAGGCTATTTTCTCCACTTTCGGGCCATCCCAGTGCGGCTGTTTGTAGTTGTTGGGGGGAGCAGGTCTGGTTTCAGAGTCCGTTAGATTATCCCAGATCATGGCTCCGTCAATGAACTTTTGGTCCTTGACTCCAATCTTGTCCCTAAGATGATCAGGGAGAATTGCTGCTACAAGCCCTCTGGATGCAATGCACGAGGACAGAAAAGCAGGTAGTGCAGTCTGTGATGACTTGCGGACACCAATGCCTCCTAGTCTGACTGCAAGTGTAGCTTGGTTCCACTGCCCATCTTCTAGAGTAATTTTCAGTACTCTCGTAAAAATCTACCTCAGGATACTGTCATACTCGTGCAGTATAGGGTTATCTTATGAAGGTGCACATCTTAGGAAATATGTCAACCTGGGCAGACTCAAGCACTTTGTGAGAAGGTACATGGCCGTTTCCCACCAAGTCATGGTGGCCAGAAAGAGAAAAACTTCCATCATCATTCACTCCAACACTGTCTTGTCAGAGGCATGCTTGCACTACAGTTATAAAACTGCTACATTAACACCCCTCCTTCAGAGTGCATACACTGTACTTCCCATCTCTAGAACTCAAGTCCGGTCTGCCGGTTTCCCTGAATCCCTTCATAAATATTACTTTGCTCACACTCCAACAGCACGTCAAGTATTGAAAACCATTTGTCTCCATTCACTCCTATCAAATACGCTCACGTATGCTTGCTGGAAGTCCAAGTCCCTCGCACACAAACCCTACTTTTTCCTTTCTCTGTAACCTTTCCTAGGTCGACCCTTACCCTACCTTCCCTCCGCTACAGATTTATACACTCTCATAATGATTCTATTTTGTTCCTTCCTCTACATGTCCGAACCACCTCAACAACCCCTCGTCAGCCCTCGGGATAATAGATTTGGTAATCCCGCACCTCCTCCTAGTTTCCAAATTACGAATTGTCTGCATTATATTCACACCACACATTATGCTCAGACATGACATCTCCATTGCCTCCAGCCTTCTCCTTGTTGCTGTATTCACCACTCATGCTTCACACCCATTTAAGAGTGTTGGTATAACTATGCTCTCATACATTCCCCTCTTTGCTCCCACAGACAAAGTTCTTTGTCTTCACAGACTCCTAAGTGCACCACTCACCCTTTTCCCCTCTTCGGTCCAAGTCGGACCAAAACGTCGTCATAAGCTCCTCTCTTTTATGTGAGAGTTGTTTGTGTATGATTCACCTCATCCTTCTGCTGACACGTCCACTCCTAAATATCTGAATACATTCACCTCCTCCATACTTTTTCCCTCCATTCTGATATCCTGTTTTTCATCACCTAATCTTTTTGTTATCCTCATCACCTTACTCTTTCCTGTATTCACTTATAATTTTCGTCTTTTACATACCCTACCAAACTCATCCACCAACCTCTGCATCTTCTGTTCAGACTCTCCCAAAAGCACAGTGTCACCAGCAAAAAGCAACTGTGACAAATCCCACATATGTATTAGATTCTACGTCTTTTAACCCCACTCCTCTTGCCAAGAGCCGTGCATTCACTTTCTTACAACCCCATCTTTAAATATATTGATCAACAATGGTGACATCACACATCATTGTCTAAGGACTACTTTTACTGGGAAAAAATCTCCCTCTCTCCTACAATACTCTAACCTGGGCCTCACTATCCTCGTAAAAACTCTTCACTGCTTTCAGTAACCTACCTCCTATTCCATATACCTGCAACATTTACCACATTACCCCCCTATCCACCTTGTCAAACGCCTTTTCCAAATCCATAAATGCCACAAAAAACCTCTTTACCCTTATCTAAATACTGTTCACCTATATTTTTCAGTATAAACACTTGGTCTACACACCCCCTATCTATCCTAATACCTCCTTGTTCATCTGCTATCCTACTCCCCATCTTATTCTTAATTTCTTCAATAATCCTCAACAGGTATACTCAACAGACTTACTCCCTTGTAATTTTTGCAGTCTCTTTCCCTTTATGCAAAGGAACTATGTATGCTCTCTGCCAGTCTCTAGAGAGCGTGCATAGTTCATTTGTATAAAGGCAAAAGGGACAAAAGAGAGTGCAAAAATTATTGGGGAATAAGTCTGTTGAGTATACCTGGTGAAGTGTATGTTAAAGTTATTATTGAAAGAATTATATATATATATATATATATATATATATATATATATATATATATATATATATATATATATATATATACATATATATATATATATATATATATATATATATATATTTATATATATATATATATATAAATATATATATATATATATATATATATATATATATATATATATATATATATATTTATATATATATATATAT